>NW_021537153.1:0-1516 GCF_001605985.2 Dendrobium catenatum | reverse complement strand
TTATCAAAAATTTATAAATATAAATATGATAAAAAATAAATAAGAGGTAGCAAGATTATATAAAATCATAAGAGAAAAGGTTCTTGTATGATTTTATTGACAATTATAATAAAATTACTTGATTATCATTCATGATATATCAATATATTAGGACATGTTATAACATAGAAATACAAAAAATATTAAATTTTTTAATAAAATAACACAAATTATTTCACTATTTTCGGTAAAATTAATCACCCTGCATTTTACTATTTTTCATAAAATTAATGTAGTGAAGTCAGCATGATATTTATTACAAAATCTTAAAATTACATAAATGGAAACTTTGCATGTCATCAAAATAAAAACATGATTGTCTAAAAGTAAATATTTCAAACGTACTCCTTCAATCATAAAGGACAAAATTAATCTCTAAGCTTTAAATTAATTATTTTCTTAGGGCTAAGGATAAAGGGAAATTTGTGAGACCTCGTTCCCTTACTGTTCCTCTCTGAATTGGATTTTCCTCCCAGGATCGTCCAGGACGATGTTGATATCGTCCAGGCCGATCAGTGCATTGAAAATAGCTGATTTCTTGAGTGTTTCTGGAATGATTTCTGGACTGGATCGTCCAGGACGATTTTGGATCGTCCAGGGACGATCAGTGCATGGCAAAATCCCGAGAGCAAAACCGAAATTATCGTCCTGTATCGTCCTGCAAAATCGTCCAGTACGATTGGAAATTGGTCACATCGTCCTGGACGATGTCGCGATCGGCCAGGACGATTAGATAAGAAAATCAGCTCGATTCGAGGAGAGAGAAAATCATTTTTTTATAAAATATCTGATTTTGAAGAGAGAGAAAGAGAAAGGAAAAGAGAAGGGAAGCCGGATTTCGGAGGCCGCGGAGCGCTTTTCGTCCGACGCCGCTATTGGGAAAAGTGTAAATCTCGTGGTAAGGACTCCGAATCCTATTTCTGTTTTCAGAGATGTTGAGTTTTGATCGTGTTGTGATCTGTTTTGTGTTTTCGTAGTCGAATTTTGGACCTGATTTGGTATTGACACAACTTTCACCGTACAACTTTTAGTATGTTATAGATATGAATATTGTACACGTTTTGAGTATATTCTGCGATGATTTTACCGGTCGGAATTGGTTCTACGCGATTTTAATTGAATAAAAAAAATATCATGATGTTTCTTGATGTGGATTCTGTAGAATAATAGTCTTACATTGTTGTCGTAAACATTCTGTTGTAATTTGGTGAATTGTGATTTTGTAGGATTTTTGTGTAAATTTTATAGACTGCCGTTACTCTGCCCGATTTCGTATGATTTCTGATTTGTCTAAGATTGATAGATTTAATAGATATGAATGTGAATGTTGATATGATTGCTCTGCATTGTTCTTATATTGACTATTGAATTGATTATTGATATTAAAACACAAGTGAAACCTGGTTAAACGTTGGTTGGAGATTGACTTGACCTGTATTGGATGGTGGGCCGACGGGCTTTCCTTTAAATATGGATT
>NW_021537152.1:0-271 GCF_001605985.2 Dendrobium catenatum | reverse complement strand
GATAAAATTAATTGAACCTTGAACTTTGGCATTATTTTTTATTATTTCTATAATCCATCAACCCTGTTGCTTTGACATGTATCTTTTTTTTAGCATTTTGATGACAAGCCATATGAATATTTAATTATAAAATTAATGAATATGCATAATATAAATATTTTAAATTTATTATAATAGAATGATATAATTATTTTAAATTAATAAGTTACCGTTGATGTTGGCCAGTGAGAGGAGAAACGAGAGGGTTCAGGATGTTGTGTTTGGGAGAATG
>NW_021537151.1:0-211 GCF_001605985.2 Dendrobium catenatum | reverse complement strand
TTTATTATATATCAATCACATGCTCGCCATTTCATGTGGGCCTCTGTCGCAATGGGTCATTCTTTTTAACTAATAAAAGAAGAAATATTGAGATGTAGTAAAGAGGGGGTGGAATATGCAAATAAGTCAAAAATGGTTAAAATTTTTGTTTTATTTGGGATAGTTTTCAAGCTACTTTCTACATTAAAAATTTTATATTAATTTTTTTTTT
>NW_021537150.1:0-239 GCF_001605985.2 Dendrobium catenatum | reverse complement strand
CTGAATTTTTTAAGGGTACATAACAAATACATAATAAATACACAGAATTTGTAAACACTGTGTATTTACTGTGTTCCCTAAAAAATCTAGACTATCCAAACTCCTCACGTATAATTTTTCCCATTTTAAGAGTTGTAAAGATGTGTTTAGTTGCCAATTAGGAGAAGCTAACGAAGGGTCACGTCGATTTGAATGGATACAATGAGGCGTATGTGTGTGTGTTTATATATATATATATA
>NW_021537149.1:0-975 GCF_001605985.2 Dendrobium catenatum | reverse complement strand
GAAGGATCTATGTGATGGTTGCAAACACCACATCTCTATCAGTCGGGTTTCCTACACCCTGGAAGAATAATGCTGAAGCTTCCTCATCTGGAGGGAAGCTAACAAGGAGGCAGAGGAGAAAGCTAAATGCTGAGCTCCGAGCTCAACAACAATCGGTGCCTGTGCACCCATCAAACCTGCCAGCCCAAGAGATTGAGGCCATTGTCCCCACCCAAAACAAGTTTACCAATCTTGAATGGGTGAAAAGGAATAGCTCTTCTGGTGAACTCAAACAGTCATTCTGGGAGCATCGACCACAAGCACCAACCCCTCAGAAGACTAGAAAACCTGAACGATTATCAGCTCAAGTACATCAAGTGCTGAAAATAGTCAAGGAGAGAGGATTGATGAAGAAGCAATTCCAGAGGCCACTAGTTATTGAGGCCAGAAGAACCCCTCAAAGGGAAAGGCTATCATCTACTATGATAGCTGAACAAAGAAGATATCGACGATAAGCTCCATGCGGTGAACATCGAGGTATGACACTTGAACCTCAAACTCAGGGATCTACCGCAGAGAAGAAGAAAAAAGAAGAGAAATAAATCTGGGCGTGACATCCGGTATGGCTTCCCGGAGATCCGCCCCTGCCTACAAGCAACCTTAAAGATGGGTCCAAAAGAAGACCCACGATGATGTCCCCCCTGACGGTCGACACCTTGGAGAATCCTCCAAGGGATCCCGTCGCCCTCCATCTCCTCCGAAAGAAGAGACTAACTTCGATCGTAGCCCACTGGTCGAAGAAATCCCCTTGCCTAATCAAGAACCGGAGATCCAGTGGCGTCACCGCTCGAAAATTCGGGTAATAGAAGCAGAAAGGGAAGGAGAAGAAAACATGAAAGAAGGAGAGGACTACGTCGAAGGGGAAGAAAATCTCAAAGAGAATATAGAAGAGAATCTTGAAGAGAATATAGAAGAGAATCTCAAAGAAAATATAGA
>NW_021537148.1:0-3108 GCF_001605985.2 Dendrobium catenatum | reverse complement strand
TTTAAGCCAGATCGTCCCGGACGATGTAAATATCATCCTGGCCGATTTGAGTAAAAATAGAATTTCTAAATCTCTCAAGTGTGTGTGTGTAGGGTTACTTAGCATCAGACTCTTTGAACATTACAAATAGTCTCAAGAAGAGAAAAAACAAAGTACAGACTGACTCAATCTTGAACTGGCTTCATTTGTTTGTCCGATCTTCAATTCCTGAAAACTTAGAAGTTACATGCAGTCCAAGAGAATCAATAGTATTTGTCAATCATCAAAACATAAGTCATGAATATAGATTTGCAACAATCTTCCCCTTTTTGACGATGGCAAACACAAGTAGGAAAATCTCATTAAAAGCAGCAGTTCATTAAAATTTCAAAGTTACAAGCACATCAAATTTTCCTACCACATCCTACTCGCCCTTTTGTCATCACAAAAAGAGGATCCTAGACACACAAAAAGAAAAAAGAAACAACACAATAGAAACTAAAACAAGCTACAAGATAAACTACATAAAACAAAAAATAGAAAATAGAAGACAAAGACTAGAAAAATGAGAGACCCTGATCATCAGATTGAGGTGGTGGAGGTGGCTGCTTAAAGTAGCTAGCTAGCATAGTGAACTGAGCATTGAACCAGGCGATGTCCTGGTCATGCTGCTGCTGCTGGTGAGTAATGAAGCTATCAAACCGGGCAAAGTCCTCTATGCGATGCTGCTCATAGTGGGCCATGTCCTCAGAATGTTGCTGCTCCTATGCAGCAATGTAAGCGTTGAAGCGGGTCTCCCATCGATCAAACCACTCCACTAACTAGTCAAGCTGAGAGTGCTAGCGAAGAGGAGTAGGATCAAGAACATGAGCGGGAGCGGGAGCCTCCTCCTCCTCAGCCCCCCGAGGTTTCTCATCTCCTAGGTGGAGATGAGTACTGTGAAGGATAGTGAAAGAATTGTTTGAGTAGAAGAGAGTTGGGAGGTTGGGAGGAGCAGGATATTGAAGTTGATATTTGATTTCAAGGACATAGGCTCTGAGGTGTCCTAAAGCCAAATTGGGTTTGCTCTTATGACCTAGATCACGGATTATGATTAAATGATCAATGTACCAAAAAATTAAGTCAGCAGTATTAAATTCTCTATGAGCCATGATGTAAAAAGTATTCAGATAAAGTAGAGGAGTGATGTAGATTCGGTCTCCGGCTTTTGGAATTATGGAGGTGCGAAGAACATGTTGGATTGTCCTAGCATCTTTGACTAAAGTGCTAGTCTCTCCAACATGAAAAGGTTCATTGGTCTGGCGAAGGAAATGATTTGCCGTGTACCAGTCAAAGTCAGGATCTGAAATGATTTTATGCAGCTTGTCCTCAGTGGTGGATAGCTGTAAAAGTTTAACACAGTCCTGATATGTGATTTCGACCAGGCGTCGATTCACATAGGAGATCAGGGCTGTAAAAGTAGGATTTATGCGAAGATTTGCAAAGAATTCACGAAGAAGCTCAGTATGAAAGGGGAATGTGAGAGAAAGAATGAAACAAAGAGAAGTGTGAGCAAAGAGATCCATTACCGTATACGAAAGGTGGACAGGATTGATGATTCTGGAGACAGTTATCCCACATTCTTTATATCGATGGTAACTAGCTTCATCTTCTGCCTCCCTGAAATGAGGGTCAATCCTAACCCTCGAAGAACTCCCAGAAGTTTGTCGGACTCGCTTCCCACTAGCCATAGCAAGAGACTAGTAAGAAAACACAAGAGAAGAGGAGATGTGAAGTGAAAAACATGGCTGGAACGGCCTGAATTTAAAGAAACGACCATATTATCCAGGCCGATCGCAGAATCGTCCAGGACGATATGGTACAATTATTGCATATAGGCTGATTGGTAAAAAAGGCGGTCCGATCGGCCGGGCCGATCAAATATAGGCTAGGCCGATTAGAGACAGGCGATCATCCTGAGGAGTCAAGCCGGACGACCGTTGAAAAAGCAGATCATCCGGGATGATTAGGTGCATCGTCCAAGATGATGCACAATAATTGATCGTACTGACCGAAGTTAAAACATTTTAAATCTGTGCCACGTGTATTGTCCAATAATGGATCGTCTGGGGCCAATTTTAAAGTTTTAAACGTGCTGACACGTGGAGCGTCCCGGACGATTTACTGTATCGGTCAGGATGATGACCATAAAATGCATCGTCCAGGACAAAATATGTTATGGGCCAAGACTATCAACAGAGTTCGATCTGATCTTCCAGGCCGATAAATTATCGTCCAGGACGAAGCGTTATAACAAGCACAGAAAATTTCAACAGATGGAATTTTGAAGAAAATTTGTCCTATCGTCCAGGATGATATGAGAATCGACCAGAACAATGTGACAAGAGATTTGAATCCAAGTAAAAAGTTGATGGTCAAAGCCCTCAAAGAGATAAAAGACTCACAATACAAAGCTAAAAAGAAAATCGAAGGAAAAAAAAATTTGTTTTAGGTTAAACTTTTTTTTTTAGCAAAGTATCCATATGACAGATTTTTCAAACAATTCAATTTTAGAGATTCAAAAGATCAAAGAGTTAACAAGACAAAATCTGAAAAAGGTAGAATATCCGATCTTGTTAATCCCTAGCTCGGACTTCTTTCAGGGCAATAATCGTCTTTAAAAAAAAAAAGAGGTCTAACTCAGAAAAACATTACTGGGTAAAAAGAAGATTCAATCAATACTTGGTTACAAAGAAAATATCTTATAAAAAATATACCAAAGTAATTTGTCTCAATCATGGAATTTGAAACCAAGCCTTTGAAAGCATCAAATAACCAATGAGTTCTCTAAATTTTAAAAGTTTTGAAAAGAGAGAATAGCTTGCATTTAGTGGGCTCATTTTATGCCTCTTATCACTTTGATTGACTCTTTGAGCATCTTGATTTTTTTTAATACACTTTTGTGTATATAGATTTCTTTTCAATTTGGCGTTATTGGCCTCTTTCCTTTTTAATTCTTGCAAGGTTAAAACACTTTAACAAACCCTTAAAAAAAACATTAGTTGTGAGTATACCCTCCAAATATTAGAGAATAGGAGCTCTCTCTCTAACATAGGGTAGAACAAGCCACAAAGCAAAATCATAATCATG
>NW_021537147.1:0-314 GCF_001605985.2 Dendrobium catenatum | reverse complement strand
AATTGATTGGTTAATTAATCCCTAGTCCAAATACATTAAACCTAGACACCCCTATTCCCCCCTCTCTCTCTCTTAATCGGTCCCATATCCATGCCATCTTTAAATTCTCTTCCAAATTTGGCGCCAATCCCCTCTTGGTTGGCCAGCCCCTCTCCTTTGCCACCAAATTTCGAATTACTCCCTAATGCTTTCCTTATGGGATGCAAATTATAATAGGAAAGCAATAAAATCTATTTTCTTTAATTTGAAATTTGAAATTTCTTTCGTAATCTACCTTGTTTTATTTTAGGAAAGTTACTTAAACCAAACCTATT
>NW_021537146.1:0-273 GCF_001605985.2 Dendrobium catenatum | reverse complement strand
TCATCATCTCATATCCATATTCTAGCATCCTCACTAAAAATTCATATCTAAAACCCCTCCTAAAGATATAAGCAAAATATACATAAATAAGACCTAATTAGATTCTAGCCTCCATTTGACCCATCATAACAACTTATAATTTATTAAAAATCTCAATATTTTTTTTTTAGATGCTCCCTTTAAATTTCTAACATTTTTCAAGACCTCGAATACCCTCAATTATAGCCTAAAAAATTAAAACTCCACTTATCAAAATTTAAATAGAATTCCACA
>NW_021537145.1:0-206 GCF_001605985.2 Dendrobium catenatum | reverse complement strand
CTGCTACTTGGAAAATTATCTCTGAAGGTGGAAAATTTTTTGAACTCTATTGCTAGATGGAAAAATTCAAATGGCAGCTCTATTTATGTTCAAGGATGTTTGGATTTGGGATAAATGTATTAATAAATGGCCTACATTTGTGGCAAATCCAGGATGTGAAGGCTTAAAAATTGATAAGTTCATTGTAGATGGAGCTTGGGATGTAG
>NW_021537144.1:0-267 GCF_001605985.2 Dendrobium catenatum | reverse complement strand
GGTTGCAAAAAAATATCAATTTTTACTTTTGGATTGTCTGGTCCTAATATTATAAATGTTAAGAACATGTACGGGTAGTAATGCACATCTCTGGTGGAAGGTTGTATGGTATTAGTATGACTGACCAACAAGACTGTGGTGAAGCTGCATGACGGTATGGAGTGAAACCATCAGCACATAATCCCGATCTTATGTTACGTGGCTCAGCAGCAAATAGGGGTGTAAATGAGCCAAGCCGGCTCGAGCTCGACTCGTTTATAGGCTCAC
>NW_021537143.1:0-272 GCF_001605985.2 Dendrobium catenatum | reverse complement strand
TGCCAAGTTAATTTAATCTCACATATTTGTGATTAATCATGTTATGTGTCGTAAATTATCAAAAAAATAAGTTTGATGCAACCGAGTGAATTATTGATCACTAATCTTGTCCCTACTCAACAATAATCTTCTAGTGTATTGCAATCAATTTTTATCTTATATTAATTTTTATTTGTCTAAAATTTGTTGGGAAAAATATGTGCACATGAATGATGATTTATGAAAATAAAAAATAATTTTCTAGAGAATATAATTCAAAGAATATATATATA
>NW_021537142.1:0-470 GCF_001605985.2 Dendrobium catenatum | reverse complement strand
AAAGATTGAAAAAGAAAGGATGTGCAATTATTGAAGTTGAAGATGTAATAATAGTAATTACAGAGCTCTTGTGGTCACTTAATATAAATTGAAGAATTTAAACCTAATGCAGTTGCCCACCCTGAAATCTTTAACTATTTTGATCACCCTCAATAAATACAGTTGTTCAAATTCTAAGAAAAAAATATTTTTTCCTATTTTATACAAAAAGTTATGCAATTCACAATCTTATTTTGCCCACCCTCGAAAGAGAAGCTGGTTCCACCTCGAGTTCAACCATCCGTACGTAAGTTGAACAACTTCAAATCAACTCATTCCCATTGCGAGGTTTTGGTGAAGAGTAATGGTGAGTTCAAAGTAATTAATCATATTAAAATGAATATCAAAAGAATAAATTATTGTTTAATTACAACTAGGTTCTATAATACACTCAATGTTATGATTGATAATGCTTTATAGACATTATATAT
>NW_021537141.1:0-252 GCF_001605985.2 Dendrobium catenatum | reverse complement strand
TTGTGGATGGATTCCCACACTAGCTCATGGGGGCGATCTTCTTTCGCCCGAATTTGTGTTAGAATTGATCTGTCACAGCAATTACTACCGGGAGTTTGGATAAATGGAATCCACGGGCGATTCTTCCAAAGGGTCGAGTATGAAGGCCTGACGAACTTTTGCTTCGACTGTGGCTTTATTGGCCATGAGAAGGGGAGCTGCCCTTCTAAGCCTCCAAGGCCTAGCCCGTCCAAGCCGGATTTGCAAGCAGCT
>NW_021537140.1:0-228 GCF_001605985.2 Dendrobium catenatum | reverse complement strand
ATTAATCAAATTTATTGATTGATTTTAAAAAAAAGTTAATCTAAGGTTCGATATTTTAGGAGTCTTTTTATCCTAATGTATTTTAGCTTATAATTTAATCTCCTAATTAAATCTACTTCTTTTAAACTTTAGGTTAGTTAAGGATTGATTATTAGATTAGTTAGATTTGATTTAGGTGTATGTTTTAGATTTACAATTTAATAATTATAAATGTTAATTATAATTTGA
>NW_021537139.1:0-273 GCF_001605985.2 Dendrobium catenatum | reverse complement strand
CGAAATGAAAATTTTTCTTTTAAGTTTTTTTAGAAAAGGTTTTTCAACCACAGAGTTCTTAAAATTAAAAATAAAATGCAGAAACGTAAAAACAGTAAAGTAAATGCACCAGATTTATAGTGGTTTGGTCTAAACAAAACCTACATCCACTCCCTAGAGGCACCCTCTAAATTTCTTTTGATCAATAGATTTTCTCTTAAGGTCCTTATCCAACTGAACTGAGGAACTCATTGGTAAACTAACAGGTTTAGCATTGTCCATTTCATATTTTTT
>NW_021537138.1:0-451 GCF_001605985.2 Dendrobium catenatum | reverse complement strand
CCCTATTTAAAAAGGCACTTTTGACATCCATTTGAAACAATTTAAATCATTTAAAATAGGCAAAAGCTAGTAAAACCCTAATTGCTTCAAGTCTAGCTACAAGAGCAAAAGTGTCCTCAAAATTAATTCCTTCAATTTGATTATAACCCTTAGCAACTAATCTAGCCTTATTTCAAATGACTACTCCTGAGTCATTCATTTTATTTTTAAACACCCACTTAGTTCCAATAATATTTTGATATTTTTGCCTTGAAGTTAATTCCTAAACTTTATTTCTTACAAATTGATTCAATTCTTCTTGCATAGCCAATATCCAAAATTCATCAAAAAATGCTTGATCAACATTAGTGGGTTCTATAGTTGAAATAAAGGCTGAATGATTGACTTCTTTGTTTAATCAACGCCTAGTTCTAATACCCTCACTAGGTTCACCTATAATCAATTTCCTTGG
>NW_021537137.1:0-602 GCF_001605985.2 Dendrobium catenatum | reverse complement strand
CTCTTCCTTGTTAGGCACCTCCCCGCCTATGGGTTCTGGCAGACCACTTGACCTATGAGGGTGCAGTTTTGTCAAGGGGAAGTTATGCAATCTCTAGGGGAAAACCTATTTTCTAAGCCTAATTTTAAAATTGCTTCATATTCATTTTATGCATTCAAGTTAATTAGCATGCATTGCATTAGATACAAATTAAAAAAAGAGTCTAAAATATTAATTTCATTTCAAGACATTTTTCACCCTACATAAGTTAAGGGGCCAATTAGGATCTGTCATAGATGTCGGCTCCCAATTCATTAAAATTTAAACAACGCCCCTACCCATCTTTCATAAGAGACTGGACACATGGTTTTAAAGCTCCTAGGTGGTTAGCTGGCTCCCCAATCCAGGTCGGGATAAGTTCAGATTTGCACTTCATTAGTTAGGATCGGGTCACTATTTTATACCCAAATTAGATTTCGGATCTGAGGCAATTACTTTTTAGATCTTAAGTCCTCGCCCTCCAGGAATATAATCCAAAATTTTTAATAAAATGTCAACTTAAACATAAAATTTCTCTCTTAAAATATAAAGCCCAACATAGGATAGGCTGAGGTTGTCTCTGA
>NW_021537136.1:0-228 GCF_001605985.2 Dendrobium catenatum | reverse complement strand
TTGTGCTAAAGAATACAAAGATTTCTTTTTCAAAGTATTGCAGGTGATCTTTCAAAAGTTAGAGACACCACCTTCTCCAACAAATTAAGGTTCAAAAGTCAAGAAAAAGATTTTTGTGGCTACACACTCATACAAAATTGAGCCGAAGAAACTTAAAGTCTTTCGACAGCCTGAAGCTTAAGGTTCGAATTGGTGTAAAAGGTCGGATCCAACAAGCCCAAATATGGC
>NW_021537135.1:0-260 GCF_001605985.2 Dendrobium catenatum | reverse complement strand
CATCTCTTGATTTCATGATGATGATCTCTTTCTCCTTGAACTATGATCTTCTATTTGAGTTTTTTGCCAACCTTTAAATCAACTCCACCTACACTTCACTCCAATCCTATGTAAACAGACGACCCGTTGAAATCACCTATCAGGACCTCCATGAAATTCTTCACCTTTCCACCACTTGAGATAAGATTAACCTCTTGGTTTCTGATCTTGACTTTATTTGGATTCATGTTAATACTCTCCGTAGGAACACCAATGCTCAT
>NW_021537134.1:0-490 GCF_001605985.2 Dendrobium catenatum | reverse complement strand
AATATCAGCTGCAGCAGTGGGAGGCGTTAAGCTCAAATTTGAAAATAAATATTTAGTATTAAATAATATTTATTTTATTCCAAGGTTTTCTATAAATATTATGTCTATTTTAAAGTTTTTTGAATAATGTATTGGACTCTCTTTTTATAATAATGAGAATGTTATTTCTAAGAATGGTTTGAATATTTGTTCTATAATAATGAAAAATTAACTTTTTATGTTAAAGCTCATTGGAAACACACTGCTTAACACGGAAATGTACAAAATTGAAAAACCTATACAAAAAGGGCAAAAGATTTCATATAAAGATAACACATATCTATGACATTTTAGACTCTGCCATAGAAACTTAAATATGATTGAAAGACTAGTAAATGATGCTCCTTTAAGAGAACTAACAGTCGGAACACTACCAATTAGTGAATCTTAATTAGAAGGAAAATTGACAAAGAGAACTTTTTATGAAAAAAGTGAAAGAGCAATAGAAACC
>NW_021537133.1:0-1236 GCF_001605985.2 Dendrobium catenatum | reverse complement strand
AATTTAACCAAATGTAATGTCCGCTGAATTGAGAGAGAAAAAATAAAATAGGGTCATCATGGCACAGAACTTGGGTGTCCAAACTCCAAAATGAGGGGGAGGGAAAAGCAACTCCAATGAAAATACTAAATACGATGTCAGAAGAGAACAGAAAAAGCCGATTTATTAACTATAATGTCTCATGCTCAATGGTGAAAAATAAAAATAATTACAACAAAGACATATAAAGTCTCAGACACACCGACATAATTGAGTTTTCAACCCTGTCATGCAGCTTTCTAAAAAGATAAAGCAGCTAAGTAGTGAAATAAGTTTTGAAGGAATCCTAAATCATCAAGCCAATGCCTAAATGACCTCCAATTTTCACTTTATGGAAAAAGCAGGGACCCTTTCCATGTCCAACAGTTATTAAGTGAAAATATTCCTTGTGTTGAAAATATGTTTAATTGAAGGTAATAGCGCGTCCACCCATCCCCTTAACACAGGTTCAAGAAATAGCAAACTACTTTCAGTATCTACATTTTCAATCTATTTGGTCCAACCGACAACATGATAAAAAGAAAAAGCATTGATGATTTGCGCTTTTTTCATCAGCTGGTTAGAGCCCCTACTTTCATTTTTTAATGAGCAATTAAAAAAAAACTGTTTTGAAAATTAAGATTCAAGTGTGAATGAAAACATTGATGAAATCGAGTGTTGATATCAGACAGACATTCAATTACAGAACTTACGCAAAAGTTCATTACAAGAAGCCCTGATTTCAATCCCTAGCTTTCATTAACAGTTGATTGTCATCCATATTCTTCTACTTCTCCATCACCCTCTTCCGTTTCTCGGAGCTGTTCCTTTTCTCAGAGCTCTGCCTTCTTCTACATCTATGATTCCAAAAGACTTCTTCGATAAAAAATAAATCTTATGATATTTATTTTGTTCCACACTTTCCCTTTCTTAGTTCAGAGCAGTTCTTCTAAATCAATTGGGTATTGAGTTTTTCTTATTCTTCATACTTGTTCTTTGTTGGTCTCACAACTTCAGCTCTCTATGAGCAAAACTTCTAAGCATACAGTAGTTCATTTGCAATTTTCTAGTAGTTTACTTCATTCAATGATGTCATGTTGTTACATGGCTGTTAGTAGATGCTCAATTTTGTACTACGTAGATTATTTATTAAGTTGTGCATTAGGCTTTCTTTTTTTTCTTTTGGTCGATTCACATTGTTCTTGGCTTCTTATAATC
>NW_021537131.1:0-484 GCF_001605985.2 Dendrobium catenatum | reverse complement strand
TTTGTCTAGTTTTCATTATGTTAATTAAAGGCAAACTCACGAATACATCACAGATGCAAACTTCAAATTCAAGATCTCTTCATTGATAGCTGAATGTCTTGCTTTGCTAAAACTTCATGGGTTAGTCATGATAAACTGGGCACGATATGGCTAAAGGAAAAAAGAAGATTAACCAGAGCTCTCAAGACATGGACACATAATGTTATAGAATGCTTTGAAATGTGCTACTCAAACCCGAAACCATCCAGGCACTTGAAGCCCTTAGAAGATTATGAAAGTTTAAGGGGTTCTGCATGTATATACATGTCTCTGGAATAATCTACATAGTTCTAGGGTCATGGAGAATATTCCCAACAATGGAATTATTACAATGGATTGACTTTATATAAGTCACCAGTGCATCTTTAGCACACAAAAATTAATGCTAAGTCTAACTTTCAACAAAGCGGGGTAAGAATGCTTAGACTCTTGGAGGAAGGTTGAA
>NW_021537130.1:0-359 GCF_001605985.2 Dendrobium catenatum | reverse complement strand
GATGACGTCCCAAGACAGGAGCATTCCGATTCCGAAGGTGAGGTCTTTTTTTCCGCAGCAGGCTAGAGGAAGGCGTCCCCGACCACAACGGATTGAACCCGAGGGGTTCCGTATCAAGTTAGATATCCCCTTCTTTGATGGGAGGCTTCATGTCGATGACTATCTAGATTGGGAAGGGGCCGTGGAGAACTTTTTTGATTACATGGAAGTCAAACCGGAGAAACAAGTCAAGTATGTGGCGTGCCGACTCAAAAGAGGAGCTAATGCGTGGTGGTCGCAGCTCCTTCAAAATATGCAGCGTGAAGGTAAGGGACCAATTCGCAGTTGGAACCGCATGAAGCAACTCATGAGACGACACT
>NW_021537129.1:0-597 GCF_001605985.2 Dendrobium catenatum | reverse complement strand
GCACGCTTTTGATATCTGTCTGATTCTGTTCGGGTTTTTATACGGATTTAGCTTGAAGTTGTTGGTTTTGGATTCTGGAAGTTTTGATTAGAGGTTTGTCGCTTTGCTTAGCTGTTGAGCTCACCCTTGTTTTCTGCGTGATTTTCAGGTTCGGGCAAAGGGAAGGAGGTCTTGGATTAGAGTTCAGAGTCTGATCAGTTATAGGTATTTTGTACTTTTTGATTTTTGTACAGTTATGGCTCCTCTTCTTTGTTCTTTTTGTCAGCCATGTACTGCATTTGTAGATGATTATTTTGAGGAAAAGAAAAATGTAGATGATTTGTTCCGCTGCATTTGATGTTTCATAGTGGCTATGTGTGTCTGTTTTCGAGTTGAAATATTTGGAAGAATCAGTTCTGAAACAAATTCCAAAGCCAGATCCTGGTCTGTTTGTTTGGCTGGTCGCGGCCCGATGCGGGCGGGATCCGTTCCAGTCGGGTCGGGTCGTGACAAGCTTTGGTGGTATCAGAGCAATGGTTTTGGAATTTGGATTGCGTAAGACAGAGCTATAGGAAGTGATCTGTAATTGAGTCTGTCTGGGGTAGTTTTGGTTTGTTT
>NW_021537128.1:0-818 GCF_001605985.2 Dendrobium catenatum | reverse complement strand
CAGTAATGCTCATGAAAAGAGGATAAACTTTGAATACGGTGACAAACCACTTTATTAAAGTGTGATATCTAAAAACCAAGCTTTATAGTATAGATGTAGTAAGCAAAATTTTGCGATCCAATATTATGGATTTGATTGTCATTTGACAATCCAAATTTGCATGTAATTCACCAATAAACTGCATGAGTACTCTTATCCAATGTTTTCATATTTATAGAAAATCAGATGGTATTTTAGAAAATCAGATGGGAGTCCAAGGGAAAATAAGATTCATACACCAAAACTCTAAAAACAAGCTAGATTGACAACATTAGAAAAGGCAAATCTCTTAATCAGGATTATGGGTTGTCAACTCTCAAAAGCCTCAAGTCTTGCCCAGATTCTATAAACAGTTAATTGTAACAATAAGAAAAAAAAAAAAAAAGAATAGAAAAGTTCACACGCTACAGCTGTATCATGCTAAAAGGAATCTTGATAAACCAAACCAAGCATGGGCGTAGCTCAGGATAATTAAGGGTCTATAACTGCTGATCCTCAAAAGTAAATTCTCTTTAATATCATACGGGCTTTTTGTAATTCCCCCACTCATTCAATTAATTTTCCCTTCAAACTTCACTTCAAGCATGAATGCTCAGCACTCAGCTCTCTCTATCTATGTCTGATGTCAATACACTCACTTCTATCCTTCTCTCCCAATTTTGATGACTGACTATCAAACATATCTCCCTCTCTCCCAACTCCAACGGCCAACACACACACATCTCTCTCTCCCTCTCTCTCTCTCTCTCCCGACGAAGGTAACGCCTGCACAACTCTCC
>NW_021537127.1:0-478 GCF_001605985.2 Dendrobium catenatum | reverse complement strand
TTTTTATTTAATTCATATTGATTTTAATTTTTGTTTTTTCTAATTTTAATTTATTTAGGTTTTATTATTAATCTATTTAATTCAAATCCAATAATAGCTTTTATTTATCAAAGCTTGATAAATTTGATTAATTTGTGTTTAATTATCTTATTTTATTTTTTATTTACACATTTATTTTATTTTGCACATTATGATTCATGAAAATTAAAAAGGAAAATTCTAAGTGCGGGTAATAAATTAATATTACACATTCCTAGACTTATCATCGTGTTTGTAGTGAAATAAGGATGTATAAAGAAAAATAAAAAAGAAAGCAACGATTATAAAAAGAAAATAAAAAAGAAGAAAGGAACGATTGTGATGAAATAAGAAAGTATAAAGAACAATATAAAAGAGATTAAGCAATTAATGAGAATAAATTTATTGGTCGCTTTCTAGATGATATACCTGCTTTCCAACAAAATTAGAATGCTTAATT
>NW_021537126.1:0-310 GCF_001605985.2 Dendrobium catenatum | reverse complement strand
CTTTGTTTCTTTTTTTTATATACTTGGGTAGTTGCTTCATTGTCTTCTTCATTGCCATGAATTTTTTCTTCTGCTTCAACTTTAGATACATCAGCATTCTTAAGAGTAACCCATTCATCATTAGATCGTAGCTCATCAACAAGCAAAGGGTTAATTTCATTCTAAATATTTCCTTGATTTTGCAATTTGAGATGTTTATCTTTCAATTTTTTACAAGGCTTTGAAAACCGGACCGGTCAATGAACCGGGAGAAGGAGGGGTTAGAGGTTTGATAGTTCGACCGGGGTCGAACCGGGGTCGAACCGGATGA
>NW_021537125.1:0-540 GCF_001605985.2 Dendrobium catenatum | reverse complement strand
CCTACGAACACAGCTAAAATAAAGGTGGACAAGTCACAAAAAGATGGGTCTGAAGTGTTCGGTCTAAGGGAACTGGTGTAGGGGGAGGAAGGAAGACACTCTTAGCTACTAGGGCACTTCTATGGATAGTTTCAGTTAGGGTCGATAGCAGTCTCCTAGTGGTAGTAGTATAACCGAACAAATTCATCCAACTAGGGTAGAAGTAGTCCTTATCCTGGTAGGACGAGGCTATAACGGGCAAAATGTATGAATCAGGAATGACACAATCAGCCAAATATAAATTCAAATGAGCAGCTCTAAAGTTAGACTCTAATGCACCAAGAGGAGGCTCAGTATTCAAATCAGGATTCGAAGCTTTCAGAGTCAAATCATTATCTTCTGAACTCATAGTACTATTCTTAGTAGAATCAGGGTAACTGGGTTCGGGGTTAATTAAATCGTGAGTTAAATCAGGTAGTAAGTTTAGTTGAACCACTTCCGACTCGATATTCTTATCATCGTATTTACCTAAAGTCGACTCAGTAGGTGATACAACTAAAT
>NW_021537124.1:0-213 GCF_001605985.2 Dendrobium catenatum | reverse complement strand
CCAGGCGCTTTTCTAACCCTCTTGGCGACGACAGCGCACCTTCTCATTTTTCTCCCTCCTGGAGAAGGAAGAGTACCTTCGAGATCATGGATGTAGAAAAGTCTCCCCCTTAAAGAGCCTTCCACAAGTTCTTCTCGAGCCACAGGAGGAGCAAGATGCAGCAAGAATGGAGCAATTGTGTGATCTCCCTCACACTACTTCTCCCTCACCAAG
>NW_021537123.1:0-684 GCF_001605985.2 Dendrobium catenatum | reverse complement strand
TTTGGGAACCCAAAGCTTAGGGATTTGGTATCCGAGGTACAGCACTTCTTTTGAAATTATTGTATTGCCTGACTCTAATTTTACAGGATGCAAGGTGGATAGAAAAATCACTTTATGAACTTGTCCAATCATAGGACAATCTTTAGTCTCATGGTCTAGTAGAAAGCAAAACTTTGTTGCACTTTCCACTACTGAAGCTGAGTACATTGCTCTTGGAAGTTGTGTGACCCAAGTCCTTTGGTTGAAACAATCGGTATTGGACTTAGGATTACCTATAGGCACCATCTCAATCTTTTGTGATAGCATTAGTGCCATATGCATCTCTAAGAATCCTATCCAACATTCAAGGACTAAGCACATTGACATTAGGCACCACTTTATTAGAGATCATGTGACTAAGGGAGACATTGAGTTACAACATGTGACAACTGAAAATCAACTGGCTGACATCTTTCCTAAACCCCTGGCCTTCGACACCTTCAGCTTTTTAAGGACCAGATTGGGTGTGATTGACATAAATGCATGAACTTGATCTTTAACTTGCTTTCTTTTGCTTTTGTACTTTTTCATTTCTTTTATTTTCTTTTTCTTTTTGTTCTTTATTTTATTTTCTTCTTTTTGCTTTACTGTTATTTTTTGTTTGGATTATTTTACTTTCATTTAAAAAAAAAATTCAGAATCATT
>NW_021537122.1:0-309 GCF_001605985.2 Dendrobium catenatum | reverse complement strand
CTTGCTCCAAGCATTTAATCTATCCATAACATTGCCATGCATGTCTTGAAAATCTGCCATCTTCAATATACTTAAGGATAATATTATCCCAAGGTAGCTCATCTCCTTCACACTTTTGTAACCCAAAAATCTGGCCACTTTCTTCTTAATTGTGTATCCAACAGTTTTCCCAAATAAAATCTGAGATTTGTTAGCATTGATTCTTTAGCCCGTCCAATTACAAAAGTCTTCAACAATCTTCTTCAAGGATTTGGCAAGAGAAATAGAAACACGTGCAAAAATAAGCACATCATCTGCATAAAGAAGATG
>NW_021537121.1:0-270 GCF_001605985.2 Dendrobium catenatum | reverse complement strand
ATTCATAAGCTGCTACGCCCCGCCACCGGATCCGCAACTTCTATACAAGCGGACAGAAGGCGTTCCACTAATATTCTAAAATACCCCCCGCACCTACACTGTAGCTTGTATACACATAGGTACACTAAAGGGGAAAATACGATCTCGACCCGCATGGGCCCCGGCGAGCGTGTTATTGGTACATACGTAACGCCTAGGGATGCTGCGCGGGTCAACAAGTGAATTCAAGTTCGAATCCGATCCTTCTATACGGATCAATAGGAGTCGACA
>NW_021537120.1:0-448 GCF_001605985.2 Dendrobium catenatum | reverse complement strand
AATTAAATTATCGTACATGACGATTGGTCCTCTGTAATATTTTCGTCCAGACGAAATTAAAAATCGTCCATGACGATCGATCCTCTGTAAAAATTTTGTCCAGACAAACAAATTTTCGTCCAGATGATTAACCGACTTAGAACGGTTTTCAGTAGTTTCTAAAACCGACCTTGTAATAACCATTTGTACCGGACAAACTTAGTTCGTACAGGACGATCAGTGTGTATGAAGACATTTCATATACATATACAAATAGGGTCGTTTCAAAGCGTTTAAGTAAAATCGTCCAAGACGATCCACGATCGTACGGGAAGATCCACTGTGTACATAATTGAAAACTTGCAGTTCTTGGGCGGTTTTTCTTGTCTTTTCTATAAATAGTCCAAATTAGACTGCCACCCAATCTTTTATTCATTTGATCTTTGTGCCTTTTGAGAGAATAGCCAAG
>NW_021537119.1:0-994 GCF_001605985.2 Dendrobium catenatum | reverse complement strand
AAAAATCGTAGCCGTTGATCTCCGATGTCCTCATCACCTCATCAGAGCTAAAACTGATTGTAAATTTTTAATAATCAAGAGTAACACTTATAACAAGTATTCACCAGTTTGGACTAATCTGGATAAACCTCTGCAAACGAAATGGATTAAACAAACATGCATACACCATTACCTCTGCATGTACCAGCAGATATAAAGCATATAAAAATATAGCATGTGTGCTCCAAAGAGCAAATTTTCAGGACACACTAGCTACATAGTAATTAACAAAAGCAATACACCAACCCAAACTGTGGACAAGGATCAGCATTAAAAATAGCAACATGTTCAAGAGTACAAAAGCAAATGGAGCCACATTAAACTATAGAAAAAAATGTGAAGAATTTCTCTGGAGAAATATTGCGGACCTGAAACATCATAAACAGAAATATCCAAAGTCTGTGAAAACTGTGGTAAAGATGAAGGAAAGTACGATGCTCCACAAAAGAGGTCTTCCCCTGATGTTTGCCTCCAGTGGGAAAGAGAAGAACCTGTATTACAAAAAAATATAAAACCATAAATATTACAGAGTTTTCCAAATTATAAGGCACAGCTTTAAAAGTGAAAGATAATAAGAGAAATAGAAACGAAGCCTGAATAGTTAGTTGGAGCATGGCCAAACTTTGGCAAAAATCTGTTCTCCCGTACCCCAAAAACGTAACATTCTTCTAGGAGCCATAAATTCACAATATATTTTCGTCAGACCACCAAAAAAAATCAATATTCTAAGCAAGACTTAGTTTGTCCACTGTTCCACTCTACAATGCAAGTACAGTGAAAATCCGCCATCTGGACTGTTTACATTGCCAGATTACAGTTACCACAGTTGAATAGAGACCACATTTACCACGGCATCTACAATCTCTCAGAGGGGAAAACACCATGGGCTAAACTGAGACTAAGACACTAGTGGATGGAAATACATTAATAAAAGAGCTTAAGCTATGATGCACCG
>NW_021537118.1:0-240 GCF_001605985.2 Dendrobium catenatum | reverse complement strand
TAAGCTCTCAACCAATAGGCCAAGGAGAGTTGTGTACCATCCGCATTGAGGTGTTACATCCCTGTATTCATATGTGGAAGGTATATATAGCTTGTCAGGGGATATTTAATATGGTCCATATATAAAAATTAATTATAAATTAGGTGTTATCTTATTTTCTAAGCCTATTAAATTATGATCTAATAAAATTTAATTATTATTTGTCTTTTGAGTTATCTCATAATTTGTATGAAATTTATC
>NW_021537117.1:0-790 GCF_001605985.2 Dendrobium catenatum | reverse complement strand
CGTACGAACTTAGTTCGTCCGGTACGAACGGTTATTACTAGGTTGGTTCTAGATACTACTGAAAACTGTTCTAAGTCGGTTAATCGTTTGGACGAAAATTGATTCGTCTGGACGAAATTTTTACATAGAAGATATCGTCCTAGATGATTTTTAATTTCTTCTATACAAAAATTTTACAGACGACCAATCATCATGTACGATAATTTTATTTCGTTTGGACGAAAATTTTACAGAGGCCAGATCGTCCTGGACGATATTTAATTTCGTCTGGACGAAAATTTTACAGAGGACCAATTGCCATGAACGATAATATAATTTCGTCTGGACGAAAATCTTATAGAGGCCAGATCGTCCTAGACGATAATTAATTTCATCCTGGACGAATAGGACTTAGAAAAAATTTTAAACAAGTTCCAATTCGTTCCATGTACTCAATAGGAGATAAATGTCTTATCATCCCGTACGAACGGATATCGTCCCGTACGATCAGTATAAATTTTATATGATTTCCTTATGTGTGTGTGTATGTTTTTATTCACTCAAACTACAATCACTGCCTTTCAATTTTATTTCAAAGAAAAGTACAAGCTTCAAATTTCACAAAGTATCTCATGCTGAATTTGATTTGAAAACTTCGTAGTCTGGAGTTCAATTTTCCTGAAATATTAGGACACATAACAGAAAATACAAATCTTCTAAAATTGTTAGGAGATAACTACACATTTGAACAATAATGTTTGGAATCATAAAAAATATACAAGTTGCAAAAATATAAAGCATGCAAATAGCA
>NW_021537116.1:0-377 GCF_001605985.2 Dendrobium catenatum | reverse complement strand
AGTGCCAACTTCTTTATGTGGAACCGCCTTAATGTTAAGATGTCAAGTTTGTAGCACCATGTTTTATGTTGTCCAATGCTAAAGCATCACAACATATAATGCCTCGGCACTAAAATTTTTCTTTCGGCACCTCGGTGTTCAAAAGACAGCGGGGACACAGTGTGGCAGTTGTAACTTTTGATGGATACGATCTATCAATGAAACGATGTGATTGTCACTATGTAACTATTCCATGTCAAGTACTGTTATAAAACCAGAAAAGTAGTGCAACTTCATTAGCTCTTTCTAGCACTGTAGCGCCAGATTCCTAGTATGTGTTTTCCTATAAATAATTTGTGTTTTATGTTTGAAAGGGAGTTTAGTTACCTAGATAAATT
>NW_021537115.1:0-335 GCF_001605985.2 Dendrobium catenatum | reverse complement strand
CGGAAGAAAGAAAACAAGAATACAGGAATTTATAGTGGTTCGGTCAACTCGACCTACGTCCACTCCCCATAGGTGCCCTCCGAGTATTGCACTACAAACAAGACTCTCCTTTAGCCCCCCCACAGCTAGGCGGAGAAGCCTTTAAAAAGAACTTCATTTTTGCCACCCCGGCAAGGCAGAGAATCTACCTCCTTTTGCTTCCTCCTGAAGCTGGCAGAGAACCACAACCAAGAGCTAACTCCTTACCTCTACCGACCCTTCCACGAATAAGAACTTCTAGACGAAGAAGAAGCAGAGAGATCCTTTAAGCAACCCTTGTGAATCCCCTCACAAGC
>NW_021537114.1:0-543 GCF_001605985.2 Dendrobium catenatum | reverse complement strand
CAATATTGATTTTTTTTTTTTTGAATTGAATTAAGTGAATGAAATCATTTTCTTTTAAAATAATCATTATTTTTAATGCCATATTAGTGAATTTAAGATTTTACTTTATTGTATAAGTCAAGCATACTACTATTTTTAATAGAGTTTTCATCTTTTATGAGAAATTTTATTAAGTAAAGTTATTAATTTATATAAATTGAGTTGATAAATATATATTTTTTATGTGTATGTATAATCTCTATAGAAGGCTGCAATAAAAATTTTGAGTTCTATTATTATATTTTTATTGACGAGTTCTCGAAAATAAAATAAAGATTATTGATCTTCATTTTCATCAATGGAATAAAGTAGGCATTGAAACCTTTTTAAGTTTATAAATTTTTTATGCTATATTAAATGTAGATACATTTTCTAATGAATGTAGTGTTTTTTTTTTTAATTTTCTTTTTTACTTTATATTTGAATTAATCAAATTAAATAAAATTTTATGTGTGAGCATAACTTTTATTTTGAGTAAGATCAATAACATCAAATAAAAAAAAT
>NW_021537113.1:0-1282 GCF_001605985.2 Dendrobium catenatum | reverse complement strand
ATAAGCAAAAGTGGAAAAAAGGTAAAAATTGTAAGGAAATTCATATTTATTATGATGTTATTTGATTTCATTGTAGAAAGCCTAGACATATGAAAAATAAATGTCCTAATTTAAGAATTCTTCCTACAAAAGAAAAGGGTAAGGCAAAGCTAAATTTAAATTGGGTAAATAATGAAAAGCAAAAAATCTCATGGGCAAACCTGGTTTCTGAAGCATCGGATCAGGAGAGAGATATTGGTTAAAAAGTCTTCTTTGTTGTGTTTTGTTTTTTTTTCTTTCTTTCTTTCTTTTCTTTTCTTATTTCATGAAATTTGTTTTTCTGATCAACACATACATTCAATTTTCTAAAAATGAAAAATCTACTTCCTGTTTTTTCTTGAACTATTTGGTAAGTTGCGATTGACTTCTCTAAAAACAGTCAAAGGAAAGAAACTCGTGTGTTTGACTCTCAATCTCTATTTCCTAGAAGAGGTTATTCTACTTTTGATTTAAAATCTTTTTCATCTTTTAAATTGGTTTTTGAAATAATTTTTTTTATCTCCCTATATTTTATTTATCACAAATGAATATTTTGCAAGGTGCTGAATCTACATCATAATTTTTTAATCAAGAATTTTGTTTTTGTCAATAGTATGGGTTTACTTTTAGTTTTTAAGATTTCAGAAATGTAGCATATTTAAAAAATTGTCCAATAATGTCAAAAATAAAAGATGCGCAAAGACGCCAAATTGAAAAAAATAAAATACACAAAGTGTATCAAAAGATGCACAGTGCGCCAACCAATTGTAAAGATGCATAAAATGAGCCCACAAATTTAATGTTTACAATTCTTGTACTTCTTAAAAGCTTAAGAAAACCCTTGATACTTTCGATACTTGAGTTTGAAAATCTTGATTCTCGATTCAACAATTCGTGCATTGATCTTCTATTAGATATATTTTAAGAAAGGAGTTTTTAAAAAATGATTATTTCTTTCTCTTATTTATTCCTTGATTTTGATATTGAATTAAAAAATATTTTAGCCTTTTTAAAAGAACTTGAGTTTGGATTATCAAATTCTAATTTCTAACCTTTTCTGGGCTATGCATTGTCAATCCAATTCTACTAACTTTTTTGATTAAAACTAAGAGGAAACTTTCTCATTTTAAGAATATTTGCTTTTTCACTAGATTATGGAACATTTTTTTTCTTTTGTTTATTTTGTTTTTTGTGCCTCTTCTCTTTTTGATAATGTCAAAGGGGGAGAACGTAATGTTGAATTTGTATACTTTTTTTTTCTTTT
>NW_021537112.1:0-200 GCF_001605985.2 Dendrobium catenatum | reverse complement strand
CCCTACTAGATGAGTAGGGACGACTGATGCTTGGATCCGGTTGTCCTAGCTCCCTCCCCGAATGCTCCAAAGCTCCTTGCTCATTGCATTCCGAAAGGTACCTCGCACGACATAGAAAAGAAAGGTATTAGAGCAGTTCTATAAATAAGAAAATGAAGGAATGAAAATGCAGAAAAGAAAGGAAAGAACGTACCTTTTTG
>NW_021537111.1:0-254 GCF_001605985.2 Dendrobium catenatum | reverse complement strand
ATTTAGGTGTTATATATATATATATATATACATTAGTATGCATGTGAATCAAAATATGCCAAAAAATATGCATTTTTGCCTAGTGGAATGACGTTCAATTTTGTTATGAGAAGTGTTTCTAAAATTTATTGGAAAGCCCAATCTTTTTGCTTATAATTCTAAAACGCCAACTCCATATCATCATTAGAAGTTACGGGATTGAAACTTTAGATAAACGAAAGGCAATAAAAAGCACAAATTTCCAATATTAAATA
>NW_021537110.1:0-282 GCF_001605985.2 Dendrobium catenatum | reverse complement strand
TCCAGGACGATAGACATATCGTCCTGGCCGATTAGTTAAAATTCAGCTCAATGGCCTAGAACGATTTGGGACGATCAAAAGAAAATTGGTTATATCGTCCTGGCCGATCTAACGATCATCCCAGCCGATTAGTTTAAAACCAATTTTAATTGTCCTTATCATCGCCCTGATTTGGTGCTGGCTGAAGTCAATCGTCCAGACCATCGTCCTAGCCGATCATAAGATCGTCCCGGATGATCTGATCATATCAATCAACCATTAATGCTTTCCAAAGATACCAGA
>NW_021537109.1:0-390 GCF_001605985.2 Dendrobium catenatum | reverse complement strand
TAGTAGGTCGTTGTGCTGACAGATGCACACGACGGGTGGGAGCTCTGGCAGTTCTTGTAACAACTGCAGGAAAGTCAATGCTACCAAACTGGATGGTAGCCCCGGTGTTTCCGGTCTCAATAATAGCATTAGCCAGCTGGATCCTGGCTCCTTGTCCCAGCTGGATAGTCATCGGGGTGTTCTGTAGATCCATCTGCATAAATAAAAGACAAGGGTTAGTAATCAGAATCTGATACATCACCCCGCACTTTCAAAATGCAGAGACTTGCACAGAACACAAAAATAAGATAAGATAATATTAGCGAGCAATTCAAATAATACAAATTTAAAAACCGCTAAACGCATATGAATTCGTTGAATGATCATTTTTAGAAAATTTAGAGTTTTGGA
>NW_021537108.1:0-275 GCF_001605985.2 Dendrobium catenatum | reverse complement strand
GACGAGCCTATACTCGAATTGAACGACTCAACGAGACAAATCCAACGAGCCCAAGATCGCTGAATTTTGACATCATTAAGGCCTCCAAATGTCCAACAAACGGTGCACGATCTAAGGTTTCACTATCGATCGTCCATTCGAACCACTCCCTATTCGCCCTTGATCTCACACCTATTTACGGGCCATGCCACTCGAGAAAATCTATAAATAGAGCCCTCATTCTTCACAAGAGAGGGGACAAGCAAGAGAAGCAAGAAGAGAAGGAGGAAGAGAAG
>NW_021537107.1:0-219 GCF_001605985.2 Dendrobium catenatum | reverse complement strand
TGTGTGCTAAGAATCTTACCCAAGTAAATCTAGTAAAATCATCTATAATCACAAATCCATAATTCTTTCCACCTAGATTGGTTGTACTAACGGGTCCCAATAAGTGAATGTGTAGAATTTCTAGTGGCCTAGAGGTGATCATATCTCTAATTGAGTGAAAGGATGATTTGACTTATTTTCCAAGTTGACAAGCATCACATAAGTGATCCTTGGTAAAGT
>NW_021537106.1:0-346 GCF_001605985.2 Dendrobium catenatum | reverse complement strand
TGAACACTCATAAATTTAAATGAACCAAACATGAACCAAACTTGAACAGGCTTATATTAAATGAACACAAACATGAACACTCACATACTCAGCTCGGCTCGGTTCGTTTGCAGCCCTATGCTTCATACATATAAAATGTTGAACTAGAGCTATAATAATCGACACCCTCGATCCCGAGATACAAGTAACAGAGGTTGACACATGAGACCCGTCAACAACAACAACATCAAGCCTTTGTCCCACTACGTGGGGTCGGCTACATGAATAATTTTTTGTCATTGTGTCCGGTTAAAAGTTCAATTCTCATTGAAATCTAATAAAGAAAGATCATTTCTAATATTTTCTA
>NW_021537105.1:0-250 GCF_001605985.2 Dendrobium catenatum | reverse complement strand
GATCTGCTCTCATTCTCATCCTCCCTGTTCTTAACCAACGTCTCCGCATCTCCGGTAAAAACTCCTAATCTGCTCATCTCCCCCTGCCCGGCGGTGTTCATTTGCTGCCCGCAATATCAGGTACTTATAAAATCCAAATCAAAAGACGGAGACATTGAAGCTGAACTTAACTGAACGCTTACCAAGCCGAGGGAGAGGCCGGGAGAACTGAAGGCTGGATTTGAGAGAAGACGCGTCTGCTGTACGCCTC
>NW_021537104.1:0-308 GCF_001605985.2 Dendrobium catenatum | reverse complement strand
TAATTAAGGATGATTGATATGATCATATCATCTTGGATGATCACAAGATCGGCCAGGACGATTGATTCTAAAATCCTTAGTCACTCCTGGACGATAAATATTGGCCAGCACAAATTCAGGGCGATGTGCTGGACGATCTAGAACGGACAGCTTGAATTCAGGGTGATGCTCTGGATAATTTTCCTCTTATTTGAACTGATTGACTAGGACGTTCAAGCCAATTTTCAATCGTCCAGTTTGCATTCAGGGCGATGCTTTGGCTGATCTTCTGAGATTTGTACTAATCGGCCAGGATGATGTCCATATCA
>NW_021537103.1:0-268 GCF_001605985.2 Dendrobium catenatum | reverse complement strand
TCCTCAGCTTTGGATCATTTTCATCAATTACTTCCTGCATCATCATCCACATTTTCGTGCATAACAATATATTTTTGGTTAAATGTTTTTAAAATACATATCTATATTTATTATGATACATATATTTCAATATCAGATAAAAAATTTATATGAAAGAAAATAAAATGCAATAACTATAAATGCTGCCTAACAACAGGTTTACTATTCTGTGCAGAGTCCGGAGGGCGTCCGGATATCAATAAAAATGCGTCATGTCACCCCATTGTTC
>NW_021537102.1:0-443 GCF_001605985.2 Dendrobium catenatum | reverse complement strand
AGGGAAAATCTGTTGATTAAAAGAAATTTAGAGGGATTATTGGATCTTTACTTTACTTCACTGCTAGCAGACCAGATATTATGTATAGTGTTTGCTTATGTGCTAGATTTTAATCAGATCCAAAAGAATCACATTTGACAGCAGTGAAAAGGATTTTAAGATATCTACTAGAAACTCAGAACTTACGAATTTGGTATCCTAAGTTTAGCTCTTCATTTGAAATTATTGGTTATTCAGATTCTGACTTTGCATGCTGTAGAGTGGATAAGAAAAGCTCTTCTGGAACATGTCAATTCATTGGAAAATCATTAGTTTCATGGTCTAATAGAAAACAAAATTCAGTGGCCCTATCTACTGCAGAAGCAGAATACATTACATTAGGAAGTTGTGTGGCACAAGTAATTTGGTAAAACAACAGTTGATTGATTTAGGATTAACTATAG
>NW_021537101.1:0-310 GCF_001605985.2 Dendrobium catenatum | reverse complement strand
TAGACTATTCGTAAGTAGGGAGGATGAACATTTTATGAGTAGCTTTGATAATATGAAAAGCTTTGATAATATGGATCATTTTGTTCAAGAGTGTATGGATAGTTTTATTGGTGCCCTATTAAATGCGTAAAGATGAAATTGTGAAGAATAGAATTGATATATTCATCACTATCATGAGAACAAAAGATTTTAATATGACTATTGAACTCTTTTTAGATTTAAATTTTGCGTCGTTTAGGTTTAACACTCATAGGAAAGGACCAACAAAAATGTGAGAAGCCATCAACTATTTTTATATATATATATAATA
>NW_021537100.1:0-209 GCF_001605985.2 Dendrobium catenatum | reverse complement strand
AAAGCCTCGCTGCGCTGGGATACGATTGTGAATTCGGTACTCGAGGGGAGGAGACGGAAGCCATAGAAGCCAAGCTACGAGCATCTTGTTTTACTCTATATATATACAAGCTAATTACAGGGCATTAGTTACAAATGTATAGGATTTAAAAATATAATCATGATTTTTTTTATTTACTTCAAAAATAAGCGTTGAAGCTAAATTAGTAG
>NW_021537099.1:0-452 GCF_001605985.2 Dendrobium catenatum | reverse complement strand
GATTTTAATTGAATAGAAAAATATCAGGATAGATATTTATATGGATTCTATAGAATAATAGTCTTATATTGATGTCGTGAATAATCTACTGTAATTTAGAATAATAGTCTTTTTTGTGTAAATTTGATAGACTGTCGTTACTCTGCCGGAATTTCGTAGGATTTCCGATTTTTCTGAAATTGATAGATTGAATTGATATGCGTATGAATATTGATATGATTATTCTAGATTGCTTTAATATTGATTATTAAATTGATTATTGAATTGACTATTGAATACTGAAACACAAGTGGAACCTGGTTGAACGTTGGTTGGAGATTGAATTGACCTGTACAGGATGGTGGGCCAACGGGCTTTCCTTTAAACATCGATTATAGATATATGGATGGGAGTCATAAGGGGTTTATAGATATGACGACGGGCAAATAGAGTGACGACTCTTTATAGAAACC
>NW_021537098.1:0-317 GCF_001605985.2 Dendrobium catenatum | reverse complement strand
TTGAACTGGCCACTTCTAAAATGAGAAGGATTGGAAGTGGCTATTGAAGTAAATGAAAAAGAATTCTAAAGCCCTCCTATTAAAAAAAATGACCGTTCGTACGTACGAAAATGGATTCGTATAGTATGATAAGTGTTTCGTACATACAAAATTTAATTTCATATGGATGAACTATACCTTTAAAAAAGAAATGACTTTTCATAATCATGCAAGTTACGAAGTGTCCTTATGTACTGAGTTTTTGACCAGACGATCGTATAGATGAACAGGTGTTCATCCGGAGTGATCAATTATTAAAGATCATTTTAATGACTGTT
>NW_021537097.1:0-434 GCF_001605985.2 Dendrobium catenatum | reverse complement strand
ACAAAGGGTTTATGGCTCTTGTTGGATTGTATTTAGGAAAGAGAAATAAGGAATATGATGTTTGTTTGAAAGTTTGTGTTTGGCAATTTCGTTCAAAGATTAGTATTTGAATTTCTTATTTATTTTAAAGCAAAAATAATAATTTTATAAATAATTTTGAAATGTTTTTAAATAGTACGCACAACGAACGCATAACGTACGCTTAAAACACGCACAACAAATGCATACATTACGCATATAGTACACATAAAACACGCACATATTCTATTAAATGTTTTTGGTTACTTACATTTAGTACGGAGTATGGACTGAGGGGCCGTGACATGAATAATAATTTTCGTTAGCTGTACTGACGGGTGGCAGATATGGTTAGGAGGATGGGTTGAATTTTTATGATCCTTTATTTACAATTTATTACTTACTATTGCTCAACA
>NW_021537096.1:0-921 GCF_001605985.2 Dendrobium catenatum | reverse complement strand
GTTCAGCCAGATTTTGAAAACATTGTATTTATGTTATTTGGTAAATTTCATACTATATATGAAGCATTTAAAAATATTCAAAATTATTATCATAAAATTTAATTATTTAAACAAAAATCTTGTTGATAGTTAATTTAAACTTATAATATAAAGAAAATTACTTGAGTAAATCAAATCATGCAATTAAATTTCTATGAACTTCTAAGACATTTTTAAATATATGCAACCTTAAATAATATAACTACAACTCCAAGCTATCCATCATGGGGTTCTTCTATGCTCAAATTTTGATTGAATTAGAAGTGTGTAATGTATAGTCCATATAAATAACCATCTTCTACATCTATGGAACCAATGTACTTAAAATACTTAGCACATTAAAGCATCCAAGCGTCTATTTATTATTATCAAAATTAATAAAATAGATCATTAAGCTAATAATCTCTTTTTTTTTTTAAATGACAAATTTATATTGGGCGTGATTTTGATGAAGGTGTCAATTGACCCTTCATCATAATTTTGAGTATTAAAAAGAATATACACACAATAATTTTTTAAAAAAATTAACTTTTAAATGCAATTAGTATATTAAACAAACAATAATTCCTCCCTAAATGTATGTTTATAATAAGTTTATGACCGACATATAATTTTTCTCCTCGTTTTAAGATTATGAAAAGGAAGAATAAAATTATACTTTAAGCTTAAATATTAAGATATAACATCCAAAACATACCTCTTAATGAGCAAAATTTTTCTTATGCAAATGATTTTGTAAATATCTATAATTTGTAAATAAGTGTTTACAAATTATCTACATAACCCTTACTAATATGATATATAATAAAATAGTATCTAATCTCAATGTGTTTGGTTCATAAGAACTATTCAAAATTATCTTAATATTATTTTATCAAATAA
>NW_021537095.1:0-230 GCF_001605985.2 Dendrobium catenatum | reverse complement strand
AATAAGACAAGATTAGTGAATAAGGGGTATAACCAAATAGAATGGATAGATTTTAAGGAGACTTTTGCCCCTGTAGCTAGATTAGAAGCCATTAGAGTGCTATTAGCCTTTGCCTGTAATAAGAGATTTAAGCTTTTCTAAGTTGATGTTAAGAGTGCCTTTTTAAACGGGGAAATAAAAGAGGATGTATTTATAGAATAACCCCCAGGTTTTGAGAGTTCCCAATTTCC
>NW_021537094.1:0-968 GCF_001605985.2 Dendrobium catenatum | reverse complement strand
TCAATGGTTAATGACTTCAATTAGAATCTAGTGTCCTATAAAAATATTATACTTCTATAATCTGGTCAAAATCAAGGAGTCAACATTTTAGGTGACCTTAGGTCAAAAGTCAAAACGGGCCAAAACTTCTAAAAACCATAACTTTTCGTAGAAAAATCTAAATTTAATGTACCACCTGTCTAACAACTTATAATTAGGTCTAGTATTTATTAAAAATTTGAAACCCTTAAGATTAACTCTAGTTTTGAAAATCAAATTTCGGCCCCTTAGTTAATATATCCGGATAATCCTTCAAAATCTGTTAACTCCCCCAAAGTCCAGAATTTTCTTAATAGGATATTAAAATTCTCAACCAACCCATTAAAATCAGTAACCAACTGCCCTTAATATTAACTCACTCCTTTAATTCCAACCAATTTAAAATAACTTAATCAACCCCGATTGCTATTGGGTAACCCAGGCGTACGAGACTATTAGCTTAGCCCCAAGGAAGGTGAAATAAACTTCACGGCCTCGATGTGAAACAAAGGTAGTAATCAATTAACTTTTAAAATACATTTGATTAAAATTCCTAATTCACAAATACTTAAAGTTTAACTTAAATTCCCCTATTAAGCCTTCACAAACCCAGAACTTTAGACAACTTTGATTAATCATCCAACTTAGGATTTACCCCAGCCACACGACCTTTTACACACACTTTAGATGATTTGCTAGGACATCCAACTCTAGATCTAGGTTAGGCCAGTGTTTACTTTACTGCTGTGTGCCGGGTTTTTCGTAGTTTTCACTACATGTTATGGATGAAATTGCTTTGCTATTTCTGTTTACTTTTCTGCACTCTGTGGATGGATTGATGTGTTTGGCGACTAGATTACCCTTAGGTTAGGTATGATATGGATATTCACATAGTTTTCTGCAGGTGGCCACTCTCATGCAGGGTAGTAAAAGGGGGCTAAATCAATAAA
>NW_021537093.1:0-325 GCF_001605985.2 Dendrobium catenatum | reverse complement strand
GTATGCAATGGTAACAATAAGAATGAAAATGAGAAAAAAAAGAAAAGTGAATAAAGGAAAGGTATTGAAAACGACAGGAGTTCACCCCTTTATGGTACTGGCTGGGGACGCCGTACTCGTGCATGAAAAAGGAAAAGGAAAATGATATGGAAATGGAAAAGGAAATCAAATGGAAAAGGTTGTACCTTTGGGTACTTTGAGACACTGCTCCTGTGCAAAACAGATGGGAAAAGACAATATAAATGAAATATTAAAGGTAACAATTGTTTTAAATGAAGATATCTGAATAAGTATAAATCAATGAAATGAAAGAAATAAGATTAAG
>NW_021537092.1:0-237 GCF_001605985.2 Dendrobium catenatum | reverse complement strand
TTGATAGATTCAAAGCATTGACTGATCATTGAGCATGTATACTATTGAGCATAGATATTGACATGGATGGATATAGATATTATATTGATTCAATTGATGCTATGGACATGACACTATAGATTCATTGACATTATTGATTTTAGACTTATTGATACTATTGTTTCTGCACCATATTACCTGCTGCATTTGATTCATTGCTGGTATAGATTGAGATTTATCGTATTGCTTTTCCGATAG
>NW_021537091.1:0-398 GCF_001605985.2 Dendrobium catenatum | reverse complement strand
TTTATAATGAAAACATTGAGAAGATTGAGGACACATATCAATCAAGAACGATATTGGCTGAAATCACTTCCATCAAAATCATCACTCCATAGTTCTAGAACATCATTTGATACATAGCAAGATTCATTACTTTTCTTAGTCATTTGTTGGAGAGACAAATACAAAAGAACAACACAGAGCAAACCCAGATTATCGACAGCAAAATTAGGGTTATTGGCTTGCACAACATGCCTTCCTTTGGACACAAAATCTCTCGTCAATGTCTGTTACATGTAAAAATTTATATTAAAAGACAAATACTTGTGAAAATGATGCTCAAAGGACAATATCACAAAGGTAAGTATACAAACCTCCACCCTCACACATCTTCGATCAATTTCGAACCGAATTATTACTTT
>NW_021537090.1:0-349 GCF_001605985.2 Dendrobium catenatum | reverse complement strand
TGAGAGGGGGCAAAATACCCAAAATATCCAAAATGTTTCAAAAAATACCCTCTAAAATTAACACCTACAAAATTAACACCTACAAGTGAGGGGGGGCAAATGCCCACCTTAATTCAAAAAACCCAATATCTTGCAAGCTGGATCCGCCCCTGCCCGTAGTTGTCCCTTCCAATCTTCGATTGGTGTTTTTTTATTTGCTCAATTTTGTAGGTGTTAATTTTTCTCTGTAACACCTTGCTGTCAGGTTTTTTGTTTTTATTTTTTCTCCTTTTTTTAATTAAGCCTCTTCACTGCATGTTGTATTCTATCTGAGGTTTCTTTCTTTTTTTTTTTTTCATATATGTAATTC
>NW_021537089.1:0-267 GCF_001605985.2 Dendrobium catenatum | reverse complement strand
GTCCTGTAAGTTTTTATAGTCTTCATATATTTTTCTTTTTTCGGCAGGGGATTTGTCTATTTTGCCTGATGACTCGATCAATTTGCTTTCTAGCACTGTTGAAGGTCCTAACTCAGCTATAACTTTGTATTCTAATATTTCCATCAAATTCTGCAAGCATTTAAACTTTAGCGTGTTATTGTCTTCAGATGCCAACAAGCCATGCTCGAATATCCACTTCAAATACTCAGCTTGGATTGCCTGAGTTGGCTCTTGGTGTTATTCCGG
>NW_021537088.1:0-313 GCF_001605985.2 Dendrobium catenatum | reverse complement strand
AGCCGCTTTCAATCTTTCTTTAATCAAGCTGATCTTCTTAACAGTTTCTTCAAAGAAAGTGGCACCCAGTTCCTGTCTATCTCCGACCTCAGTCAGAGTCAAAGGAGTACGGCGCTTCCTGCCATACAGAGCCTCATACGGTGCCATACCGATACTGGACTGAAAACTGTTGTTATATGCAAACTCAATGAAAGGGATATGATCTTCCCAGCTTCCGCCAAAGTGTAAAACAAAAAGCCTCAACAGATCTTCCAGCACCTAAATAGTCCTTTCAGATTGTCCGTCGGTCTGAGGATGAAAGGCTGTACTGAAA
>NW_021537087.1:0-291 GCF_001605985.2 Dendrobium catenatum | reverse complement strand
GTCGAATTGTTCGGGATCTGAACGACTGAAAAAGTTCTTAACATGCCAATGACTAGGTAGTAGCGAGAAGTAGAGAGAGACGCGCGAGCGAGTGAATCTTACAAATTATTATTATAATATAACAACTTCACAATAATGTATAATTATACTTAACAATAAGCTTCAACTTTTAATTATATTTTAAAATAAGCTTCACATTTTATTTGTATTTTGAAAATTAGTTATTCTTTATTTTAAAATAATATAATTAAATTGAAAAAATTACTCTTATAAATTTGGAAAATAAAATAA
>NW_021537086.1:0-672 GCF_001605985.2 Dendrobium catenatum | reverse complement strand
AATCAAAATCTGCGTGGTGACATAATTTTTCCCACCATACTATACTGTCATGGAGTGTAAAGAAACAAAACACGATTTCCCGATCATCAACAGAAGCCGAATACAGAGCACTGGCAGCAGCGACAGCGGAAGTTATCTGGATAAGAAAACTTCTATAAGATTTCAATGTGAAGTTCAAAACTCCAACAGAACTAAGGCGTGATAATATGTCTGCTATTGCTCTCGCAAATAATCCAGTGTTTCATTCAAAAACAAAACACATTGATATAGATCAACACTTCATTCGTGATCATATACACTGCGGAAACATCAAGGTGATCCCGGTGACTACACATGATCAACTAGCAGACATTTTCATAAAACCTTTAACTACAGCCAGATTTCAAGATCTCAGGAACAAGCTCACCATCCAGTCGAACAGTAAGCTTGAGGGGGAATATTAGCAACAACCAGCACATCAGATAAAGACAGAGAAAGAAGAGTCGAAGATAATAGAGATGAGAAGAGTCGCGTGTAGAAGAAGAAACTATAAGAAGAGCGAAGAGGAACGATCTGCCACGTAGACTTAGCGACAGCTCCCGAACAACTCATCGACTTCCAGAACGATCAGCTCACCGGACTTCAAGAACGTACAGCTCATCATCTTCCAGAACCTCCTGTAGAAATGTATAA
>NW_021537085.1:0-218 GCF_001605985.2 Dendrobium catenatum | reverse complement strand
CGTTTGAGGATACAAAAATTCTCCAACAGCAAGCCTCTATAGTTAATTACCCCTCCCGATAACGAGAGAGAACTTTCGATTAAGGCTAGTCGTTAATCAGATTCGTATAGAAATACGTGTATCTGGCGCATAGTAGCAGCAATGGGTTATGGATTGGAATTTGAAAATGATTAAGAATTTGGGAAAGTAGTTGGGAATTTGAAGATTTTATATTTAAA
>NW_021537084.1:0-437 GCF_001605985.2 Dendrobium catenatum | reverse complement strand
AATAACCTATGGATGTTAAATTAATCTGGTTGTAAATGAATGATTAGTGGTTGTTAATTGGAAGGAAAAAAAATGAATAGAATGAGTTAAAAAGATAATAAAGAGGAAATAAAAGAAATTCTTTACTAATCATCTTGAGTGACATGGGTTGTAAATATTAGTAACTTGGGTTAACTTGAGTTTTACCCATATCTTAAGCTTGGAATGACTTTAGAAATAATCTAACAAATCATGAGTATGTTTTAAGAGATGTATAAGCCATTTAGATTTAGTCTAGGTTGATAACCCCATACTTTTGTTTACCTCACTATTGGTGAAGTCGACGTTCTATCTTCCCCTAGAATTTTCCTAGAATCTAGATTTACCTACCTTAGTGTAGAAATTACCCCTAGGATTCCCTTTAGGTGAACACCTGATGACATAATGTCGATTCAGCC
>NW_021537083.1:0-320 GCF_001605985.2 Dendrobium catenatum | reverse complement strand
AAGAACTCTTTGAGTGCTTGGAGGATTATTTTGAGTGGTGTAGAAGCTCTACAACATATTATTAGGTGGATGATCTCAACATGGGATTTAATTAATATGGTTGAGGATGTTTAGGTATTGGATAATGGTCTTAATAAGTTGCCTACTTTTATATCTATTTTAGAGAGAGAGATGATACGATTGTTGATAATTTCGTTAAGGATGGAGTATGGGAAAAGGAGTTTAATTCAGAAGCCTTTTGGGGAGGAGTTGACCAGGTTGATTTTTGAAGTTTTGATTGATCCAAATTTCACAAAAATCCAAGTAGAACTTATTCGTCA
>NW_021537082.1:0-342 GCF_001605985.2 Dendrobium catenatum | reverse complement strand
AGATTATCAATAGAATAAATGTTAAGATCTTTAGATTTAGTGATAACAGTTATCTTAGCATCGTAGGAACTAGGTAAGCATCTTAGAATCTTATGAACTTTCTTATAATTTGAAATATCTCTACCTAATGCATGCAAGGATGTCACGATTTGGGTAAACCTAGTGTACATGTTAGATATTATCTCACTAGGTTTCATATGGAAGAGTTCATAATCATGCAATAGAATGTTAAGCCTATACTGTTTTACTTATCTTGTTCCTACGTATGTAATGCACAGTCTATCCCAAATCTCCTTACCAGTAGCATAGGTATAAACTCTAATATAATCCTCAGACTTTAAC
>NW_021537081.1:0-271 GCF_001605985.2 Dendrobium catenatum | reverse complement strand
GCCCACAAAGGCTCCAATTCATGTGTTTCAAGTGCCGATGTCAAATGACCAGTTTGCTGGTTGGACAAACCGACTCAATCAAGTCCATGCCCCAATTTGAGGCCCAAAGAGGTCTATTCTATTTTTTGGGCCCCTGGATCTTTTACTGACATTTAAGACTAAATTTTGTCACTTGCAAAAGAAATCTCTTTAAAAAGAAAAAGAATATCTTCCTTTAAGAAAAAGAGAAGAGGAAAAAAAAAACCCTTTCTTAAAAATAAAATAAAATAAA
>NW_021537080.1:0-200 GCF_001605985.2 Dendrobium catenatum | reverse complement strand
ACTCAAGACTTTTCTCTTGTCGTAGAGACGATCTTTGAGAAAATTTCAAACATTAACGGATCGACCCTGGAGAATGCCACCTGATATTTTTAAATGTTGGGGAGGCTCTTCAGGAAGTACCATGCCATATGAGTGTCAAATTCAAAGTCAATAAAAAAAAGTCTTCGAATTTCCTGGATTTAAGAACTTTCTCAATTCAA
>NW_021537079.1:0-282 GCF_001605985.2 Dendrobium catenatum | reverse complement strand
AGGGGGATTGGTTGTCCCTCTTCTAGGAGTAGAGTTATAAATCTTTGTCGTATTCATATAATTTCTATTCTTATTTTACTGGAACCGCTTATTTCCGGGGATAAATTACCTAGAACTGCTAGTTTCTTGGGTTTCAACAATGCTAAATCTAATATTTCTAACAAAATTTGGATCTTTTGGAAGGATTTTGTTAGGATAGACTTTCTTGGTGATTTTACTCAAGTCATTCATTGTAATATTGAAAGTTCTAATTGGCAATGTTATGCTTCTTTTATTTATGCT
>NW_021537078.1:0-715 GCF_001605985.2 Dendrobium catenatum | reverse complement strand
CATAATTTATTAAAAATATAGATCAAAATGAGAACTTTAAATGATTATTTTTCAAAAACCAATATTAACGGTCGGTTTGTGGAGAAAGTATTCTATGCAGAGACCGGATACATAACGCTGTCCAGAGATCAACCAGAATATGCCACGTCAGTAGTACCGAGCAAGGCGTGACGTGGCACATTATGGTTGGTCTCGAGACGACATTCAGCGTCCGCACAGAATAATCAATCCTGTGGAGGCAGCTTTCTCTATGCTTCGCCTTTTAAACCGTCATCATATTTTATTTGGCTATTGCTTTTGTGTTGTTTTTTAGAAATTTCTATCTTATGCTGCATTTTTACAACGAAATCTTCGAATGTATAGTAATTGGAAGAAATCCGTTTTCTATTTTTTCAATTCTGAAGACTTAAAGTAGACCTTACCTAATTTCCTAATTTGCAGCTGGACTGCAATCACCCAGCTAGCCCATCATGGAATGCTATTTGTTCCAATAGGTTATACTTTTGGGGCCAATATGTTCACATTGGAAGAGATCAAAGGAGGTTCTCCTTACGGTGCTGGAGTCTTTGCAGGTGATGGCAGTAGATTGGCCACTGATGTAGAGCTTGATCTTGCAGAACACCAAGGAAAATACATGGCCTCCACTGTCAAAAAGATAGTACAGTCTTAGCACAATCAAATCAAATCTCTGCTGAATCTCCATTATCCATTAATT
>NW_021537077.1:0-451 GCF_001605985.2 Dendrobium catenatum | reverse complement strand
TCCCATAAGCTATTATTACCAGCCTTTAAATCAGACAAAAAACAGCTAAATTTCTGGCACTCATCCGGAATACTATAGAAATAGGAATTGCTAAACATCCAGCACAGAAAATTCAGAAGGATCCAGCAGTTAAGATACAAAGCCCACTCCAGATTGTCCAAATGGTAGCAAATAAAAAACTCCACCGCCTGGAAACTCCAGACCCCATCAGAAACCAGGACAGCAAAAAACCTACCAGCTAACGGAGAAACCAAAAACCCAGCAGCACAGCCACCATCCAACCCCGACAAAGACAGCATAGACCCAAAAAACAACAAACTACTAATGCCGAATATAAGGTAAACCAGTTTTGTCAAGTATAATCATGCCTTTAAGAGGAACTGGAATATCATAAACTGAAATATCCAAAAAAAATTCACTTTCAGCACCGAAGTTTGCAAGCCAATCCGCA
>NW_021537076.1:0-214 GCF_001605985.2 Dendrobium catenatum | reverse complement strand
CAGGCGCTGGAGATCGGGAGTTGAGGATGGGATTCCGACCTTGGGAGATCGGATGGGGGTTGAGTGCGGGAAGGAAGAGCTCGGCTTGGGGCTGAGAGAGATCGGGAGGTCGTGAAGCAGCGATTGGAGCTCGATCGCGAGTGAAGTTCGATCGTGTTGAGTCGGGGAGAGCTTCTGTGGAAATGAACGAGAGCTTGGCTTCTATTTAACGACT
>NW_021537075.1:0-385 GCF_001605985.2 Dendrobium catenatum | reverse complement strand
GTGTAATACAAAATATTTATATATTATATTTATTTCTAAGTAAATGGTTCAAAAACTTAAAAATTTATACAAATCTTCATTTGACCAACTAATATGCTAAAAGGAGCTAACTACAAAGAAATGGCTATTGTAGCACTACTAATGGGTTTTTGCAGTGATTTTATATAACGACCCAAGATCCATGTAGTGAAAGGATTCATCTGATCGATCATTCATTTTCTTTTTCTTTTCTCCATCCGTTATTCGTATCAATACACACATCCAGAACCAAAGATAATTACATTACAGAAAAGAAACAGCAGCGGATACTATAATTCACATATAGTACAACAGAGCACAGACAAAAAAACGTCCAAGAGGTCATATACAATAGCCGCACCGGCTA
>NW_021537074.1:0-213 GCF_001605985.2 Dendrobium catenatum | reverse complement strand
GGCTTAGAGAAAATATTAATGTTTTGATTAGGATTTAACTACACTCAAGGGAAAAAATCAGGTTCAGACTGAGACATGTTTGGTTCACTCCGGGTCACCTCGAACTCGCCTCGACTCGACCAAAAATTAATTCAATAAAATAAAATAAAATAAATCGGACCCGAATCAATGCCGATGCGAATTGAATTAAGCCTGACGAGGCCCGATAAACTC
>NW_021537073.1:0-293 GCF_001605985.2 Dendrobium catenatum | reverse complement strand
ACAACCTCTTGCAAATGCCCAGGGAGAACATCCATGATCAAAGCAAAAAGATATGAGCTTAAAGCTGATCCTTGATGTAATCTTTCAACACATGTTAAAAGCAAGGTTCTTTTGCATTATTACCCATTCATTGCTTTTAAAAGTTAATTTTTGATAATTTTTTTGCACTAAATTATAGAACATGTTTGAACATAAAACAAAAGAATAGATTAACATTCTGCATAGGAGAATCAAGTTCTGGAATCCATCTTTGAATTTCTCCTCAAGAAGGCAGAAAATTTGTAAGCAGCTTG
>NW_021537072.1:0-964 GCF_001605985.2 Dendrobium catenatum | reverse complement strand
ATAAAACCATTCGGTCAAAGGACGTAATAATTGTTCCGAGGTCAGGCAGTCAAGTAAGCAGCGCGCACCGGCGGGCAGCTGCTGTGGGCAAGCGGGTTGGCAACGAGCTTGGGCATATTTTTTTAATTTTTTTCGCAGCTTTATTCGGCATGATGGATAAAAATCTGCTGATAATAGGTAATTTTCCTAATGTTTCTCTCTCGATATCAACATTGGATGTACACATTCAACCTCATTTCTCAACTAACTTACCTAAATTATTTAATAATTTATAGGTAAATTTTCATATGGTTAACACTTTCAAGAAATTAAAGATTCTCTCCCTTAGATTTTATTTAAAATATATTTAATGTTTTTAATGGTTGATATATCATAAAAAAAATCTTGATAGGGCGCAAATCTCAAGGAACTTGTAATCTAAACAAACACTAGTAGAATCCTCCTTAATCTGGGAGGATATTATTGTAATCTTATCCTCAATTTCATAGTAGCCACTTGTAATCTAAATAAACATTAGTAGAATCCTTTCAACTAGGCGTGTCCCCATGGTTTTTCTCTTTTCTAGTTCCATGTAAAAATTATGGGTTCCTTTTTTAATCTATTTGTGTGCTGGATATCCATACAAGGGTAATACAAAAAAATTTCTAACTCTATCTCCGCATATATTCTAACCCGTAATAGTTTGGCATCGTTTGTGGGAAACAATCTCATAATTCTAAGTATTTCTTGAATGGCCAACAGGCGTAACAATATTATCTTGGGAGCCTCCTGCTCTAACTCCCACCAATCCAGGAATCAGTCTATGAATCATAGAAGCCAAGTATCTTACTCTTTTTATTTTAGGGGACATAACATTGTTGGGGAAGGAACTTCAGGACATTCTTTAGAGGAGAGTATCCAAAAAATGAAAGAATCCCAAAATGAGATCCACTACAGGAAAACCCCATATTACCGGCGGACGAAA
>NW_021537071.1:0-400 GCF_001605985.2 Dendrobium catenatum | reverse complement strand
ACCATTTTTATCTTTTTTCCACTTTTGCTTATGTTTTGGTGAGCTTTGTGATTTGCTTGATAAGTCATTGCTATCGTCACCAACTAAGCCTCTTCTTTCCGTATCTTCAGCTTTTAGAACGATTGTTTCACCTGCATCCAAAAGTCTTTGACCCAAACGTTGCCACAGGCAATGAGTGACCCAATCAAATTATCAATAGAATATACATTCAAATCTTTAGATTCACAAATTGACACAACTTTTGAATCAAATTTATTCAGTAGACATCGAAGAATTTTGTTAACTTTTTCAAAATTTGAAAAATCGTTTCCTAAAGCATGCAATGAGTTTACAATTTGAATGAATATGATATACATGTCTAAGATTGTTTCAAAAGGTTTCATGGAAAACTGTTCAAAAT
>NW_021537070.1:0-1271 GCF_001605985.2 Dendrobium catenatum | reverse complement strand
CCCGGACCATTCCGGGCCCGTTTTTCGCCCCGAAAAGGCCAAATCAGACATTTTTGGGGTGCCTGGGACCGTTTTTCGACGTTCCAAACTCAATTTTGATAAGTTTAGAGCCATTTGAGGCTCCTACATACATGATCAATTTTGGCAAGCTTTACATCCTTCGTTTAGCGAGAATGTTTCTGTTACCCCTTCTGAAATTAATTTTTATTTTTTTTTATAAATTTCAGTCTTAATTATGATTGATACGACATCACAAAATCAGCTTGATCGGGCACGAATCTCGAAGCAAAAGCTAGTTAGAAACTTAAAAAATTAAAATTGGAAGCTCCCGAACTTCGATTTCAGCGAGCTTATAGTCAAACTGAGCGTCTCGGAAATACAAACCCAACGACACCAAATTCAACCCAATCCGAGCCCAGATGAGTCTGAATCAAGGACCCGAAGCAGTATTGGAAGGTTCAAACCGCAATTTGGGTTACCAAATAGTCTCCGATTTTAAAGAATTTATACTCAAATCGAGCGACTCGACGAGACGAATCCAACGAGCCCAAGATCGTCAAATTCCGACATCATTAAGGCCTCCAAATGTCCAATTAACGGTGCACGATTGAAAGGTTCAATATCGGCCGTCCATTCAAACCACTCCCTATTCGCCCATGATCTCACATCTATTTACGAGCTATGTCACTCCAGAAAAATTATAAATAGAGCCCTCATTCTACACAAAGGGACTCAAGTGAAGAGAGAGAAGAAGAAGAGAATGAGGAGAAGGAAGAAGCTCCTCCTCGACCACCGCTGGAGCTCTTTCCGCCGCCTGAACACGCCGGAACTCTGCCGGGTTTTCAGGAAATGCCGGGAATTTGCAGAACTTTGTAAACTTGTTTGGAGAAACAAATTGTAATTTTATTGTCCCGACTTGTGGGACAAATCAACCATTTGTAATTTGCAAAAACATTAGTTGAATTTTACAACTGGGCGAGGCCCCGTGATTTTTTCCCTTCTTGAGTTTTCTACGTAAAAACTCTGGTGTTCATTCTCGTTACTCTTTGTGTGCTGAATACTCGTACAACGCTCGGACGCGAATTTACAAACTCTACCACCGCGTCTATTCTAGCACACAACAATGATGAAGTTCAAACTCTTGCTAATCAAATTCTTGTAGATTCTTTGTTGTAACTCGACAATAAAATTGATAAGATTTTATTAACAGCTATAGTTAGCTTAAAAACCTTTGCATTCTTTGACATACTTTACAGATCTATTTAGAGATT
>NW_021537069.1:0-263 GCF_001605985.2 Dendrobium catenatum | reverse complement strand
CAACAGATGGTAGCGTTTAGCCCTATCGGGACCTTTCAATGATGGATTTTTGGACATAAGGATCAAATGTCATATCTTGATGTTCACTGTACAGAGTTCAATATCATCATTTTTTTTTGCTGCTACTATAAGTTTTAAACAACTAGCTAAAGATAAAAAGAGAAACCAATCCCCAATAGAGCGCAAAATCTGTGGGCTCCAAAAATTCGGCCCTGGTCTCCGCCCGCACTGTTTGCTTTTATCTTCTACGAGGGAGTTTTAAC
>NW_021537068.1:0-288 GCF_001605985.2 Dendrobium catenatum | reverse complement strand
TAAACACAGGCAAGCACCCACCGATGATTAGCTTGGTCGATGGGTGAGTACGGTTGGAAACCCCAAGCTGTGCTCAATTTCCCTCGAGCAGCAACGTCTCTTAAGTGGGGTCCAATCAAGTGCAGGCCATAAAGTTTCTTGGGCGGGTGCCTCTTCTAGCTCAACTGAGAATTAGTCACGCCGCCAAACACCCTTTCGGAGATGGCAGCGGATAGATAACCGTTCAAAAAAAACAGGCAAGCTTCTAATTACAGCCGCGTCAAATTAGTCAAATTGTGAAAATTAAGG
>NW_021537067.1:0-322 GCF_001605985.2 Dendrobium catenatum | reverse complement strand
CTGCCTAGAGTGCGCCCTCCAATCCGTCCAGAGAATGAGCTTGCTGACACAGCAAGCTCTACCCATCCTTCACACACGGGCCATCGGCAGCATATGCCTCCAGAAGTCCCAGAAGACTTAGACCAACAGCACGTTACTGAACTCCCCCGCAATACTCTCCGGGATGAGTTGCGTAGGCTAGTCCGAGAAGAGTTCCCCACAGGAGGTACAAGACACTCCCTTCGCCAACGGGACGTTCACGAATCATCACCTTTCACCGAAGCTGTCCTCCGATACCCCGTTACAGCAAGATTCAAACTCCCAAATATTGATTCTTATGACG
>NW_021537066.1:0-408 GCF_001605985.2 Dendrobium catenatum | reverse complement strand
AAAAAAAAAAAAAAGGGTTCCATGAGTCACCACCCAAAAGAGATCCACCTTAAAGCATTGATGATGCCTAGACTTAATTGAGATGTTGATGGACATACACAAAAACATAAAGTAAATGAACAAATTAAGTAACAGGATTAGGACCAACCTGTTGATCGTACGTAGTAGTAGGCCAACTGTGAAGATTACATGCATAAACCCCTACCAAAACTCAAAACAAGGCAACTGGATGCATATATTATGATAAAAATGAGTAGTTGCATTAGTCCTACAACATTTACTCAAAATTTTTTAAAACCAACGACAATATTCAGTAATGTACATTAATTGCATCATGTATTTTTAGTCATGAATTGAATTAGGTGAGGACATTCAAAGCTTGCATGAAAATATTGAGTGCACTTCAAT
>NW_021537065.1:0-920 GCF_001605985.2 Dendrobium catenatum | reverse complement strand
AGCTTTCAAATGGCCATGACGCTACTGTAGGGTGTAGTATCCCATACGTTTGATTTTGATTTTCATTTTTGATCCAGATTGTTGTGCACCACACAATCATTCATGTACTTCACTTATAACTTTTTGGGATTCATCGAGACCCAAACATCGTAGCCACATTTGATCAAATGATCTACGATATAATATATTATTTACGAAAGCATATCTTAATGCTCTTCGTGATATTTGTGAAGCTACAGATTTATTTTTGGGTAATCTTCCTTCTTTGAAATATCTGATGAATGGATCTCTCCAATCATTTTCATCAGATATGGCTAGGCTTTCTTGTATTTCTTTTCCTTCATCATCTTGTATGATAGCTGGAGTTAATGCATGCCTGTTTTGAATAGTTATGAGAATTGGATCATTTTGTGGATTTGCTAGTTTTTTAGCTAGCTTTGCTAGCGCATCGGCTTTACCATTTTCACTACGTGTAATCCTTGTGAGAGTTACCTCATGAATTTGTCGTAGGAGTTTTAGAGCATACTCATGATAAGAGATTAATTCAGGCTTATTTATTTATAAAGCCCCTATTATTTGTTTAATTATGAGTTGAGAATCTCCATATATATGGATCTTCTCAATCTTCATATTAATTGTCAATTCAAGGCCCGCAATTAAGGTTTCGTATTCAGCCTCATTATTAATGCGAGGCTCTGTTAAGCTGTAGGAATATCGGAGTATTCCTTTTTGCGGTGTAATGAATATAAGCCCAATACCCACTTGGATTGTTGGAAATTTAGGTGGCTTAGATGGTTTTATTGATGAAGCTCCATCGAAATAGAGCTCCCATTCTTGTAGATTTTCTTCTTCTTCCACTTCAAATGTTTGCTCATCTGGTAATTCATCATTGAGTGGAGAATCTGCAGGTAGAGGATGGG
>NW_021537064.1:0-271 GCF_001605985.2 Dendrobium catenatum | reverse complement strand
AGTTAATGAAGTAGTTAATGAAGCAGGTAATGAATTATGAGAAGCAGTTAATGAAGCAGTTAATGAATTATAAAAAGCAGTTAATAAAAGACAAGGTGATAAAATATAATATCATTTCTAAGCAGTAAAAATATTACAAAACATTTAAATTCAACAATTCTAAATTACAAAAACTAATCAGAATCATCAAAACTATTTCCATCACTCTCAAGGGTATCTTCACTTTCATCCTCGTTCTCTTCTTCGCCTGAATTAGTTGAACTATTCACAT
>NW_021537063.1:0-512 GCF_001605985.2 Dendrobium catenatum | reverse complement strand
GACACTTTTAGTTCTCATCTTAGAATTTGACATAGTGATTTTTTTATTTTCTTTTGAAGGTTTCTTTATTGGCATACTCCATGAAAAGAGGGATTTGTGAGAAAAAGTCATAAATATAAGCTTATGTATTTTTTATTTTATTTTCTTTTAACTATGATGTAATGATTTTTTTTTAAGTTTAAAAAAAAAATGTTTTTGTTTACAAGGTAGTTTAGATCGTGCTTATCCTTTTTTTATATGGGCACTTAGGGGTGTCAATTTTTGACACGATCCGAACCCGACCCGGAAAAATATGGGTTCGGGTCAACCCGAACCCGAAACGGGTCGGGTTCGGGTTGACACAACAACCCGAAATTGACCCGAAAGTGACACGAAAACTCATTTTTGACCTGAAAACCCGAGATTGACCCGTTTTTTACCCGAAAACCCAAAATTTACCCGATTTTTTACCAGAAAACTAGCAATTTTGGGTCAAACCCGGGTCATTTGTGTCGGTCGGGTTGACCCGGACC
>NW_021537062.1:0-251 GCF_001605985.2 Dendrobium catenatum | reverse complement strand
AAGTTCGTTAGGGATGTTAGGCCATTATGAACTGGCCTAAGGCTAAATAAGAGAGAGGTGAATTGGTATTTTAAGATTCTTTAAATCAAAACAACAAACCAAAATTCACCATAAATAAAAACACAATGCGAAAATTAAATGTCGAAATAATAAAGAAAGAACACAGCAGATTTATAGTGGTTTGGTCAAACCTTGACCTACGTCTACTCCTCGGAGGCACCCTCCGAGTATTGCACTAAACTAAGTGTCTC
>NW_021537061.1:0-402 GCF_001605985.2 Dendrobium catenatum | reverse complement strand
CGACAACACTTAAAATTAGCTGCTGCCAAGTGCTGCGGAATTATCACATTCTTTAAGAGTGTTGCACCCTTATTTGTGTAAACAAATTTAAATTTTTATATTTTTGATTAAATTTTATGCTATAATCGGTATAAAGAAATCATAGGTATTATAGTTATTAGATATTGAAAATTGTTGTTTATAAGGAGGTAAGAAATTATTTTATATGTAATTAGAAATTTAAAGACAGTAAAGGTAAAATGACTTTATTGATATGAAAGAGGTGTACAGTAATCTATTTATAAATAGATGCTGTCCTAATTGTTCTAGATAACAAGTCTTATTCAGGTACGTAAATAGGTACAGGTTATTACGCCCCCTCAAGCTGATGGGCATCTTGCACAGTCAGCTTGTCTCGTAGTA
>NW_021537060.1:0-332 GCF_001605985.2 Dendrobium catenatum | reverse complement strand
TACCCCAAAAGGCATAACCAAGAACTCGTAGTGTCCGAACCGAGTACTGAAAGCTGTCTTCAACACATCATCTTCCTTCACCTTCACATGATAATACCCAGATCTTAAATCAATCTTCGAAAACACAGAAGAACCAGAAAGCTTGTTAAACAAGTCATCAATCCGTGGTAAGAGATACTTGTTCTTGATCGTGAATTTATTCAAATCTCTGTAGTCAACACACATACGGAGTGTTCCGTCCTTCTTCTTCACAAACAAAATAGGTGCTCCCCAAGGATAAACACTAGGACGAACAAATCCTCTATCCACCAACTCTTGAAGCTGAACTTTCA
>NW_021537059.1:0-329 GCF_001605985.2 Dendrobium catenatum | reverse complement strand
CAAGAAGTGGACTCGGGACAAGTCTTGACAATAATTTTAGAATCAGCAGAATGCTGATTTGGACCTTCTCTGGTTACTGGAGCTGATTCCCGAATCTCTCCCTCCTCGAAGCCTTCATTTTCATGCACCTTAATAGCTTCAGTCCCCTTCTCCTTAAGATCTTCCAAGTCTGTTAAGACAAAAAAACTTGTTGGGAGTTGCAACACTATCCTTGACTTCCACAATTGTTTCTATAACACCTTCAGCTTCTGTTGAAATAATAGCAGAATTATCTGTTTTCTTCACTTCTAGTATACCAAGGATTTCATTAGCTTCTCTATGATCTGAAG
>NW_021537058.1:0-564 GCF_001605985.2 Dendrobium catenatum | reverse complement strand
ATAAAATAAGAAAACATCTAAATTGCAATAATAATAATAACTTTTATGAATTCTAAATGAATAGACATGAATTTAAAAGTTCTAATTATAACAAGTTATACATAACTTTTAAATTTAGAAAGACTAGATTTTCTAAGGTAATTAATCTCAAATTACAAACTGATTTAGGCACAATTAAGATTAAAAAAGACTAATGAAATTCATAAAAATTAACAATATTTCAAAAACAAACCAAAATTAAATCAACTACGACATGTATTGATATTAATGAGAAATATTACATGATCATTTCATAATATCAAAAACAACAACAAAAACAACTAACATAAACAAACATAACTAAGACAAATACTAAAATAAACACTAACACAACAAAACATTTAAAACTAAACACAAGTATCCATTCAACCGCTGCATTCAATCGTCTCGACATTTCAGAGAAAAAAAATTTTGTCCTGGATGATCATTTGATCGTACAGACGAACTAATTAAAAACTGCTCTCAAAACAGTTAAAATTCTCGCAAAATGAATTTTGCACACATCGTCCAGTACGAAAAATTTCG
>NW_021537057.1:0-211 GCF_001605985.2 Dendrobium catenatum | reverse complement strand
ATTGGAGTTATTACACGTAGTTCTAAGACAGAGGCCAAAGGGACTGCAATCAACGGGTGATGGAGGTCAGAGGGATCGTAGTTGGCAGACGACATAGGTCAAAGGGATCGTAGTAAGGTGACAGAAGTCAGATGGATCATAGTCGGGTGATTGAGGTTGGAGGGACTGTAGTCGATAGACGATAGAGGTTGGAGTGACCATAGTCAATAGG
>NW_021537056.1:0-605 GCF_001605985.2 Dendrobium catenatum | reverse complement strand
TATTGTGACCACTCCTACTATACCCCAGGGCCTCACATAAGATATGCAATTCGTACTAGAGCTACTACAGGTGAAGAAAGTGAGGAAGAATGATCAAGGCAAGAGGGAGGTGCTCATCAAGTGAAAGGATTTATCGACACATGAGGCTACTTGGGAGATGTACGAGGCCATGCAGGAGCAATTTCCAGACTTCAACCTTGAGGACAAGGTTGATCTTCTAGAGGGCGGTATTGATGGACCGGTTTTGGATGGACCGGTTCACCCGGTCCATCCGCCCATACCCACGCGGGTCTACAGGCGGAGAGGGCGGGCGGATATCCCGAAGGAAACGAGGGAGGCAGCCACGGTGGACTCCATGGGCCATTTTTTTGGATCCAACGGCTAGGGGGGGCGGAATCCTTGGGGGAGATGGAGGGTGGATTGAGAGGGGTAATTTAGGGAGGTGTTGGAATGTTGGGATGGTATGAAGGGGGGCTTAGGGCTCATTTCTTGGGTATCATGTGAAGAAAGTTCTTTCTCTTTTCCTTCTTGTTTTCTCTAGGGTTTCTTTTGGGAGATTTGGTCCTCTAAGTGAACTAGCTTTGTCTTTTGTTTTGTCTTGAAGA
>NW_021537055.1:0-268 GCF_001605985.2 Dendrobium catenatum | reverse complement strand
CTTGGTGTATGCTTTTTGCTGATGATATTTTTCTTATTGATGAGACTAGAGAGGGAGTTGAAGGTAAACTTGAATTATGGAGATTAACCTTAGAGTCTAACGGTTTTAGTCGGGACTGGATTCGGCTAGAAGGAGGTAGGTCAGACGGGGATTCGGCTAGAGAAGTCGTGAAAGGGAGAAAATCGATTCACGCCAGCGAGCTCCCTTACTTCCTATCTAAATGTTGTAACTTCCAAGCCGCAGAAAGGGAAAGTCGTTCAAGGAGCAA
>NW_021537054.1:0-374 GCF_001605985.2 Dendrobium catenatum | reverse complement strand
AGGAAGAAGCAAAAGCATTATTGGAGAAAAGGTAAGGGTAACAAATATTCTAAAGGATCTTCTGATGTTATTTGTTATGAGTGCAGGAAGCCTGGACATGTGAAAGCCGATTGTCCTACACTTCAAGATCACTCAAGCAAAGAAACGGAAAAGGGTGAGGAGAAATCCAAGTTCAGGAAGGACAAGAAAAAAATTCAAAAAGCATTCTGGGCAGAATCTGCATCAAATTCCTCTGAAACTGAACCTGAGGAAGAGACAACAAACCAATGCTTAATGGAGGAAGATCATCTTGAGCAAAGCAATATGAAGAGGTATGTAAACCAACTTATGATCAATATGAAATTTGTGAGAAAATTCATGCATCATACAAAAAA
>NW_021537053.1:0-1298 GCF_001605985.2 Dendrobium catenatum | reverse complement strand
GGGAAAAAGCATCATATGTTTGCACTACAGGAAAAGCAGTCGTTACCGACGGCCTGGATCCGCCGGTAACAACCAAAATGCGTCGGAAAATATAGGTTTCGACAGATTTCCGATGAAAAGTTCTCCGACGATAAATCACGAGTCGGAAAAATTTTGCCGTAGTATTTCTTTCGCTGGAAATATTTCCGGAGATTGTTCCGGCGGAATACCAACGGAATATTTGCATATCCGGACGACATATTTGTTTTCGTCTTCTGTCAAATTGTCCGTCGGAGTGTTTGGCGGAAGTATTGCGCCGGAAACACCGGAAGATATTCCGTCATAAATAAACCGATGTACTACTACTATATATCGGATATTATCGTTGAAAGAACCGTCAGAACTTCCGTCGCATATGTCTGCCGGAAACCTCGTAGTATCGTCTTACCGACAGTTGTTTCAGAGGAAAATCCGCCAGAAACCTGTAGCATAAAGAAAAAAACCTTCCTCTCTTTGAAAGTGATTTCTACAATTAAACCTGCATAAAAGAAAAAGACAACATAATATGTATTTATACATCAACTTCTGATCAAGAACATCACCAATTACGTAATTAAACATGTCCAAACAACAAATAACTAAACATGTACACAATAAACATAAACAAGATGTTCAAACAACAAATATATAAACATAACAAAAAACAAATAAAAACAGATGTCCACATCAATAAAATAGATAAATAATTAACATCTACTCTGATTCAGTTTCATCCTCAGTTGATGTTTACTCCTCCCACTACTTATCTGCTCCCTCATCTTTCACATTTCTTCTAACATTTGAGCTTGATGTTGTTGCATATGCATCTGCCAATCAGCTTGTGCTTTCCTTACATGTTCTAGCTCGGCTGTAAGGGCAGCTATCTGTTGTGTATATAAAGACTCCTGGGTACTAGATAAAAAACTTGAGCCACTAGATGTCTGCCCTTCATATGTATAGGCTTACGAGCCTAACCCATATACTCTACCGTACTGCATTCCTCCTATGTTTGCATGTTTCTTTGTTTGAATTCAACCATCCCCATTGGAAGGTGGAGAGAGAGGGGAGGATTTCCATGTTAGTTTCCTAGAAATATTATTTGTATCTTTTTTATGTTTTTATTGTTCTTTGAATAATAATATATCTTCTTTTTTCATGTCAACTTTATGTTTCCATGGTAGCTTGAATTTTTCATTGCAAAATGGAGAGAGGGGATAAGGGGTGGACATCTAATGCTTATTTTTTAGAAATACTATTTATATCTTTGTTTATGGTATTAT
>NW_021537052.1:0-351 GCF_001605985.2 Dendrobium catenatum | reverse complement strand
TCCACCTGGACACTAAGTCATTTTCACCTGCTACTGCAAGTCTCCCCGCTGCCTAACGGCCTAGAAAAGCTGGCCTTCATTCATATAGCACCTCTGAAGCATCCTGACCATCCAAGCTATAATGCCCTAGAATTTAATTTAAAATAATTATATTTTTATCTTTAATTTACACAACCAGAGCTATCTAATTTTTTTTAATCAATCTAAATAACAGCAAAAATAAAATTATATATCAAAACATCAATATAAATATTTGTATTCATTTTCAAAAAAATGCACAACTCAAGATATATACAATTATACCATAACTATTCTATCTTGAGTACAACTAAAATAAAATTAAAAAAAAAA
>NW_021537051.1:0-752 GCF_001605985.2 Dendrobium catenatum | reverse complement strand
CTACAGCAACAGCAAAGGAACGAGGTCTCACAGAACCAGCCTCAGAAAAGTCTCCTGCATCTGCTGTCGTGCAGAAGGGGGATTAAACCAGTCTCGGAATACCTCAGTGAACTCTTCCCAAGTGATCAAAGAGTTCAGTCTGCCCTGAAACCTGGCTGCCTGCTGGACTTCCCACCAGTGCTCAGCCTCTCCATCCAACAAAAAAACTGCCAACGGTACCTTCCTATCCGCAGGACACTGCATCCCATCAAAAGTCTTTTCCAGCCTCCTCAGCCACTCCTCAGCAGCTCTGGGCTCAACAGCGCCCTCAAACCTCGGAGGTTTCAACCTCAAAAACAACTGCAGATGTCTGTCAAGATCATCAGATCGGACGGTAGAAGCTCTGCTCTGAGTCTCGCTCATCATCTGAGCAACAAGAGTAGCAAACTGTGACAGCGTGTCAGCACCGGCCACTGGGGCTGTACTCCCCACTGGTGCTGCCTGACTGGAACTCTGCCCGTCAGTCATGTCTCGGTCTGGCTGAACCATACAGAAAATCCAGAAAAAGCCGGAAAACTATCACAAAAAAACACAATAAAAAGACAAACAAACCAAAACTACCCCAGACTGACTCACTACAGATTACTTCATATAGCTCTGTTGTACAATCCAATCAAATTCCAAAACCAATGCTCTGATACCACTAAAGTTTGTCACGACCCGACCCGACCGGGATGGATCCCGCTCGCACCGGGTCGCGACACGGAACGAAC
>NW_021537050.1:0-340 GCF_001605985.2 Dendrobium catenatum | reverse complement strand
TATTGAAAAAGATTAAATTAAATTTGTTATAAAAAAGATAAATGTCATTAGAGAAAAATAAAAATTCATATGATTTAAGTATAGCTATAACATAGATAAGAAAAAAAATTATCGGGGTCATGAATCAGTGTAGACTATGAGAAAAGAAAAATTACTCCAAAGTAGATGAAATAAAAATTTGAGTATTTCAAATTTCAATAAGAAATAAAATTGAACAGAAGATTCATTTGAATTTAAAGATTAAAAGATAGAGAAAAGAAACATAAACTTATGGCACTTTATGCATCTTTTCAAATTTTGTGTCACACTTTGTGCTTATTTTTGTATTTATGGGCTAATA
>NW_021537049.1:0-315 GCF_001605985.2 Dendrobium catenatum | reverse complement strand
AGAAATATAGGGTCCCCTATATTCCTTGTCTACATCACACTTTTGTCCTTTTATTTTTACTATTGTATTTGACTATTTATAGTCCCACCTCTTTAGGGAGGGCAATGATGATTAATTGATTATTATGATATTTTCTGCACTTGTATTCCTTTGTGAGTTTTGAGAGTTATTGTGAGAACCTTGGTGTAGACCCTAGGCACGGGCAACACATTACCCATCAGCCGCAAAAATCGTCTAGGCTCATGGTTCTCCTTCCTCCCTTCCCCTAGCCACCGGCCTCCCTCCCCTTCTCCATACCGCCGGTATCCACCTCCC
>NW_021537048.1:0-317 GCF_001605985.2 Dendrobium catenatum | reverse complement strand
ATTCTGCGACGATTTTACCGGTCGGAATTGATTTTACACGATTTTAATCGAATATAAAATTATCAGGACGTGTTTTGATTTGGTTTTTATAGAATAATAATCTTGTATTGATGTCATAGATATTCCATTGTAATTTGGAGAAATTTGGAAATTGTGCTTTTTTGCAGGATTTTTGTATAAATTTGACCGACTGCCGTTACTCTGCCCGATTTTCATATGATTTCCGAATTTCCTGGAATTGATAGATTGAATTGATATGCGTATGTTTATTGATATGATCGTTCTAGATTTCTTTAATATTGCTTATTGCATCGATT
>NW_021537047.1:0-201 GCF_001605985.2 Dendrobium catenatum | reverse complement strand
GGAGACTCTAGAGACATGATAGTTAAGACCACTTTGTCTAATTACCCTATTGACATCATACCATTTGGAAGTGGTTTCAGTCATTAGGGTGTGGGCTCTATATCCTTCAGTTCTTAAGTTCAAAAAGGCACCAATGTCGTGCTTAGTGACTTCAACTTTTTGTTTAAAAACAAAAAAACTTATGCAGGAGTGGTTGGAATT
>NW_021537046.1:0-466 GCF_001605985.2 Dendrobium catenatum | reverse complement strand
GCTGCCTAGTCTTCTTATTTTAATGCATGAGAACAACAAAATCGAGGCCAAGGAAGGGAAGCAAAGCAAATTTCAGTGAGATTTACGGGATTTAGCAGAGATTTTATTCAGGGCATACGAGTTAAATTTAATGCTGGACTTGAGTTTACATTTGACTTTCCCATTTTGGCATATGATATTTTGTTAAAATACATCAAATTATCAGCTATACTAATGATATGTCATTGCTGCATTAATTGGGGGATCGTCAACATCCTAATTAATCCAAAATCACTCGATTTGCCTGTACTCTTCTCATTTTGCATGCCGATTACCCAGTTTAATGTGTCGAATTCATTGAAAATTCAAAATTGGACAAACTAATAGTGCATTTACGGTATGCGGCTCATTTGGGTGACACCGATGGTAATTTTTACATGGGGCCATCTCGATTTGCATGCGGCTCAATAGAACAATTTGGTAGTGC
>NW_021537045.1:0-219 GCF_001605985.2 Dendrobium catenatum | reverse complement strand
TTTTTCAGTCTCAGATGAGTCTGAAGCTGAGTCCGCCGAAAAAGCTCTTTGAAACTTCTTCTTGCCCTTCTTTATAGTTGGTTTCTCCTCTACCTTCTCCTTGTTAGGAGTGGCTTCGAGTTTTGGGCAACAAGTCTTGATATGACCTGGTTTCCTGCATTCATAATAAATTACTTCATTACAAACTTTGCCATTTCTGTTAAACTTACCTCTATTCCA
>NW_021537044.1:0-444 GCF_001605985.2 Dendrobium catenatum | reverse complement strand
AACCTTCTCCTCATTTTATTAGTAGCAAAGAAGGGAAGAATGATGATGGTTTGATGAATGCTACAACTTTTAGAATGGAAGATTTTGAAGAAGGGGAGTTTATTGCTAAATCTAATACTACGTAGGGTGCTGTGGACCAAAAGAATTATTATGTGAGCTGTGAATCATCATTATCATCTCATGAGGGTAGTGGTTCTAAATAAAATAAGGATGATCAGTTTACTAAAGTGGTCAAAATGAAAAATAAAAGCAATATGGCTCCCATGATCTCTACTCCTTATTCTGCTAGAGCTCAAACTTCTTTAAAAGATATTAATGGTTAAAGCTCTTATATGGAATGTTAGGGGCGTTCGAGGAGCTATCTCAAAAGATAGTGTTAGAAATTTATGTAGAGTTCATAATATCTATTGTTTGGTTTTACTTGAGCCTTTTATTTTTTTCAAA
>NW_021537043.1:0-605 GCF_001605985.2 Dendrobium catenatum | reverse complement strand
GGTTCATACGAAGGAGTTTTTGAGCTATTCGTACGTAAGATTAACGATCGTACTGTGAGATCGTGTACCCTAAAAATTAAAATTTTCAATTTTATGGATAGTTTTTCGTCTTTTTTATATATATAGTCCTTAGAAATTGACTTGAGGGTAATTATTCTTCATGATTTTTTTTAGAGCAAGTGAAAGAGTGTTTTGGGAGAGTATTTGAGAGAGAATTCATGCAAGTGGAGTGTGAAGGATTCACAAGGTTACTAAAAGGTAAGAAGCTCTTTTATATTTTGGTTACTTCTCTTCCTTTGTTCTTTCTAGATTCTTGAGAGAAGATCTTTAAAGAAGATTCAGTACTCTGCCAACAGTTAGAGGGTACGAAAGGATAACGGTACTTTACCAATATGTAGACAGTATAAAAGGATGATGGAATTTTGCTGGCACTTGGAGGGTATGAAAGGATGACAGTACTCTGCCGACACTTAGAGGGTGTGAAAGTATGATTGTACTTTGCCGCACTAAAGATTGGTAGAAGAGATAAAAATTTTAACGGCTTCTCCACCTTGTTGTGGGGGTAAAAGGAGTGTCACTTTCGTAATAGTGCAATATTTTAAAAT
>NW_021537042.1:0-352 GCF_001605985.2 Dendrobium catenatum | reverse complement strand
GGGATGATTGGACATATATCACACACTTGTACTTTAGATAGAAAAACTTATTTAGTGTGGAGTCCTAAGATGCATAAATCAAGCTATATCATACATGCATCTAGTTTTATTTTACAAAAAGGATAACCTAAACTTGTTTGGATTCTCAAGTCTAACATTTAATTATTTTATAGGTATGCTCTTATACAAGATCTCGTGAGAGCATTTGGTATCTGGATAGCGGTTACTTGAAGCATATGACTGGAGACACTACACAATTCATATCATTGGAAGCCATGAATGGAGGCAATGTTACAGTGGGAGATAATACCACTAAGAAAGTGGTTGGCACATGTATGATCGAAAACTTGAA
>NW_021537041.1:0-447 GCF_001605985.2 Dendrobium catenatum | reverse complement strand
CCTCAGCATCGTATTTCCCAGGTGCAGATAACCTGGTCGGCAAAGTGGTGGTGTTTGCAGCTACCACAGGAACTCTTCCATCATTCATAATTCTTCTGGTGGTCAGGGCCTCAGGTTGTGACAGCCTTTCGAACACAAAAATTCTCCCACGGGAATTTTTAGCAACAGGTCGTTGTGCCGGTAGATGCACACGATGGGTGACAGCTTCATCAGCATTGAGTCTTCTGGCAGACTTCTCAATATTCCTACCATTCACAGGAATGGCGGCATTCCTTGCAGCAATCGCCGGGAAGTCAACGCTATTAAACTGGATGGTAGCTCCGGTGTTTCTGGTCTCAATAATAGCATTAGCCAGCTGGATCCTGGCTCCTTGTCCCAACTGGACATTCATCGGGATGTTCTGTAGATCCATCTGCATAAATGAAAGGTAAGGATTAGTAATCAGAA
>NW_021537040.1:0-426 GCF_001605985.2 Dendrobium catenatum | reverse complement strand
GGGTCAATCCGAATCCAACCCGATTTTTGAAATGGGGCGAATTGTTGAACCCGACCCGTTTCGTGTCCGAGTTGATCATAACACAAATTTTTCGGATTGGGTTCGACTCGGATTTTTAGATCGTGTCAAGACACCCCACCTAAAGAAAATAGTATGAAATTAATATACAGTCGACAATGTACTATAAACATATTATATTGAAATGAGGAATATATTCCTGCTACATGTTAGCCACTACTCTACCTTAGATTTTGCATTCGTGACTCAGAATTACAAGGATGGTTCCTATCTGATATTTACCGCTCAGCTTGCTATTTTTCTTTTGCTGCAGACGAAAAAAAAAAACCAAATCGCAGATCTGCAGACAGGTTTATTTACTTAATTGCATCTCAGTTTTGATGATATATAGTTCTAAGAGCGTCTTCG
>NW_021537039.1:0-272 GCF_001605985.2 Dendrobium catenatum | reverse complement strand
AAGGTTGAACTTGAGGCTGCTGAGGAGCTGCCAATCCCTGTCTCTTCTCCACTCCTTAAAGGGAGTCGTTTTCACCCCCTTGCAGCTGCTGCAGGGGAGGAGAGAGTCAGTCGGATAGCTAGCACTCCGCCTAGCCCTGTTGACTATTCTGTGAAGAAAACCCCGAAAGAGAGGCAAGTTCTGAAAACCAGGATGCTTAGAAATATCATCCACACCTGTGCCGCCCAAGTGGGGCAGACAAAGGAGCAGTATGTGAAACACTTGAAGGGAGT
>NW_021537038.1:0-208 GCF_001605985.2 Dendrobium catenatum | reverse complement strand
TTTCCTTTATTATTTCTGCACTTTGATTTTCTTTGTGGTGAATTTAGGTTTGGTTTGAGTTTGTATTTTGATTGAAAGTTTTTTAAAATACAAATTTACCCCCTGGTTAGCCTTGGGCTAGTTCATAAGGGCTTAACATCCTTAACAAACTTTCACACCCATTTCAAAAAGTTGTCATGATTGAGGTAAGTCACACAATGCTTGTGGA
>NW_021537037.1:0-441 GCF_001605985.2 Dendrobium catenatum | reverse complement strand
ATTGTTATAGACTCAAAATCAAAATTAAAAAGAAAAAAAGACTTTTTTTAAATTTGTTACTACTCAAAATCAAAATTAAAAAGAAAATCAACTTTTTTTAAAGTTGTTAAAGAAATATTTTTTTTTTGTTATAGTTTTTTGTAAAGGTCATTGTAAAACTGCTATGAAAAAAATAACTCTGTTATAAAAAGCAGTTTCCTATCATAAATTTTTTTTGAATGTAGTGAAAAATCAACAGCCAAACAAAATTATGATTACTTTCGAAAAAACAAAACAGTAAGAAAGTTGTCACAAACGAAGCCTTAGTTTGGGACAGTTTTTTTATTTCTTCTTAAAACAACTTTCTAATTTAAAAATGAAAATTTGTATACTAAAAATTTGTTTTAAGCAGTAAGAAAGTCATCCCAAATGAAGTCTTAATCAATTTTGAAAAGCAAAATT
>NW_021537036.1:0-273 GCF_001605985.2 Dendrobium catenatum | reverse complement strand
GTGTTCTCTTGCTATGGGCGTTTCCATGATAAGTTTTATTGAGCTCTTTCTTGAGCTTGAGTTGATGCATGTAAACTATAGTAGAACTTTTCTTGCCTTGATGAAAGGATTTTGTATTGAGCATAGAAGTTGAAACCTTTTGGAAGTAAGATATGGTGGACTAGCACTTATCTTTGGTTGCTAACTTGATGTCTTGTATATCATCTTATTGAGGGTTTGCATTTTATTTCTAAACTAAGTTTTGACTTACGATTTATTGAAATCTTTCTTTTA
>NW_021537035.1:0-276 GCF_001605985.2 Dendrobium catenatum | reverse complement strand
TCTTTAAGACTTCATTTTCAATCCTCAAATTTTTCTACATCTTCTTAAACTTCTTAAAATCAGTTTCAAGTGATGTGTGTGAAACTTTTAATGCATCATGCTTTTTAATTAATTCACAATAATTTTTATTTAACTCATCAAATTCATCAAGTAAAGTCATATGATTTGAATCAATCATTTGATGGTCTTTAATCAAAATTTCATGCACTTTTTGTAATTTTAAAAATTCTAATTTCAAGCTACCATGAGTTTTGTTTAATTTCCTATATGATACAT
>NW_021537034.1:0-336 GCF_001605985.2 Dendrobium catenatum | reverse complement strand
GATCTAGTCTACCCAATCTTGAGCTTGTTCCAAATTGTAGTCTGATCTTGTGGACCTGAAATGTCAGTAGATAAGACAGTCGTAGAAAAATAAGAGTGTTTGTTATCATCAAAAATCATAATTCATGAAAATAGATCTGCAACAGAACTTAGCATTGAGGTGCTTCCCATGGAGCAATGTAGCTCCAGATTAAGCGTCGTAGTGCCAAAGATACATAATGCTATTGTAGATGATAGTTCGAAATGGTTGAACACAAAAATCAATATAATAAATGATGAACTAACACAATGAATTAGCAGTGCCTCTGGCCTACCTAGTCAGCATCATGGCACTAGT
>NW_021537033.1:0-1149 GCF_001605985.2 Dendrobium catenatum | reverse complement strand
AGCTATCACACCTTTTCCTTTCCCTTCCACTTCAAGATCTTTTTTGGAAGGCATAATAGATCCTCCTTCATTGATTACTAACGGCATTCCTGTACGCAATTTATCCTTTGACCCTTGAACAAAGCTTGGTTGGACGTCTCCGAATGCAGGCAGAGATGAGGAAAATGACTGAACTGGTCCATGATAATTACCAAAGGTGGAGTGCCGAGCCTCCACTGAACCACCGAGAATGGGTGGACAGTGACCCTCCGTCGCCATAAGGTTGAGCAAAAAACTCGGGTAATCAAAATTTGAAAATCAGCCGCAAAAACAAATTTTCTCTTAAAGATTCTCTCTCTAATTGTCTTCTATCAATGTCCACCTTTAGCTTCTCTCTCTAGTTGTCTTCTAAGAACTATTCATACTATACGATATTACCTTCATAGAGATGATGTTCAAAGTATGAAATGGTAACATACCAGTTCATCCCAAATGAACTCATCATTTTCTAAATTGATCGTACTATATGAAATGACTTTCATACATATGACATCCAAAGTTTAAAATTAGTGTTTACCAGTTTATCCTTGTAAACAAATAAATTTTTTGAACTATTCATACTGTATGAAATTATTTTTGTATAAACAACGTCCAGAGTAAGAAATGGACTCATCCATTTTTCTACAAAACGAAGCATGATTTTTTTAAACATATCATATTATATGATATAGTGTTTATATAGTACGCCGACCAATGTATAAAATGAGATCGTAGACAAATGTACCGAACAAATCTATTCAATATTGAACTAACCGTACTGTATAATGTGAGTTCATACATACGCTGACCAGTGTACAAAATCAGTTTGTATAGGATCTTCAAGCAACTTTTAAACTGATCATATGTATGATATGCGATTGTACTGTACATTCCAAGATGGTCAAATTAAAATTTTTAATTTTTTAGATGATTTTTCTTATTTTTCATATTTAATAGCCTTAAAAACTAACTAAAAAGGATCCTTCTTTGAGTTTTCCTTTGAGAGTAAGAGTGAGAGTGTTTTGGGAGAGTATTTGAGAGTGTGATAGAGAGATCTTGCAAGTGGAATTTGTGAAGGGTTCAAAAGGTTGCCCAAAGGTAAGGATCTCTTCGTTAGTATGTTAAATATCT
>NW_021537032.1:0-430 GCF_001605985.2 Dendrobium catenatum | reverse complement strand
GTGGGACAATTTAAAGCTGAACTGGAGGAGAAGATGGTGACTTTGAGCGAGAATGTGGAAGGAAAATTCATGGCCTTGGAGGAGTTGATGAAAAAATTATTAGAAGGGCAAGCAAGGGCTGTGCTAGCGGAGGAAAGAGGAGATGATAGTGGGAGCAAAGGCAAGGGGAAGGTAAATCCGGAAGAGGAAGAGGAGGTGGAACTGTTTGACAGCAACGGAAGGATGCTGCATCGGGAGTCCATCAGGCGGGAAGAGCATGAAAGAAGGAGAGACTTCAGGGAAGAAAGAGAGGATGATTGGCGTCGCTGGAGGCCCGACCCAGTGGACCGGCCATAGGGGATCCATAACCACCATGGCGGGGCGCGAGGGGAAGATGGCTATCGGCGGCCGATTAGGGATGATGAGCCCCGATATGGAGAGAGAGGAACTT
>NW_021537031.1:0-226 GCF_001605985.2 Dendrobium catenatum | reverse complement strand
ACCTCCTATCTCTTAACCTCTTGTTGTGCATTATATAAGAGGGAGTTCATTCTGAGTGTAGATAGCCGATTTCTTAATGAAAGAATAAAAAATCACACAAAATAATTCAAAAAATCTAAAACCCTAAAATTTCTTTCACTTCAAAAATCTAACCAAAAACTAAAAAAAAAACCTAAAATCGTTTGTGGACTTCTACAAGGCGGCCGGACACTTCAAGTTCGCCGGT
>NW_021537030.1:0-334 GCF_001605985.2 Dendrobium catenatum | reverse complement strand
TTTACTTTTTGAGACATGATATGAAACGAGCATATACTTGAAAAGGTTGGAGTAGCTCCAGTGGCAAATAAGATTAGAGATAGTCGCCTTAGATGGTTTGGTTACATAAAACGGCGGCTTTCCGATGACTCGGTTAGGAGAGTAGATGTATTAGATTTGGCTTATGTTAAGAAAGGTAGGTAGACTTAAAAAGCTCGATTAGAAAATATTAGAAATGACATTTCTTTATTAGATTTAAATTAGAATTTTATACATAGCATGACACAATGGAGAAAAAAGGATTCATGTAACCGACCTCACGTAGGAGATAAAGGCTTGTTGTTGTTGTTTTTTT
>NW_021537029.1:0-296 GCF_001605985.2 Dendrobium catenatum | reverse complement strand
AATACACCTCCCTCTCAAGTTTAATTTCAGTTTTCTCTAGGATTTTAATTTCAGATTTCAAAATCTGAAATTTGAAATCAATTCCTCTCTTCCCCCTTGAGAAAGAATTGGAATTCCCTCACCATCACACCGGCCACCCTTCTCCCCGTCCTTAGCCGGCCCCTACTGCTTGCTGCCCTCCGTTTTGGGCAGTTGCTGCTTGCTGGTCTGTGATCCCAGCAAGGTTAATTTGCTGCCAAGCAATTCCCAAGAATGCCAAAGATTGTCTACAACCTCTGTTAATGCCTAGCTGCTGT
>NW_021537028.1:0-466 GCF_001605985.2 Dendrobium catenatum | reverse complement strand
TTGCCCTTGATGTCCGGATGTTTTAAAGTCTCATTCCTCTTTGGTTTAACAACTAATGAGGCCAACCTTACAGCTTTGGAAGGGGGTACCGGGGGTCTACCAATGGAACGGTGGCCTCTCTCGGACCTAGTCAACACGATGCCCTCTGTCTCGGAAGAAGGAGGGCGTGGCGCCTAGTGGTATCCATCAACCAGTACTGAAGTAGCAGGCTGTCTGACATACTTCTTATTTCTCCTGATAGATTGTGGAGTTAAATTCTTTGCCTCAGACGCCTCTTCTTTCAATACTTCTTTTTGGAAGCGATGAGAGATCACTCCCTTTAACTATTTCAGGTACTGCTCTTTTGTTTATCCAGATTGTGCAGCACAGGTATGGATTATATTTCTCAAAGCCCTTATTTTTTGCACAGGTATGCTTTTCTTTTGAGGCCGACCGGGCATGGTGGGGAACGAGCTATCCTAGCTAT
>NW_021537027.1:0-232 GCF_001605985.2 Dendrobium catenatum | reverse complement strand
TATGGGAAAAAGCTTTATAACTTAAAAATAAAATCTGTTAAATTTGATAAGTTTATATGAATTAATTTGAGATTGAATGCAATTTGATTTAATTTAATTACTTCAAAAATACTCATCCATTTTGGATTGAAATTTACAGGGAGTTAAATATTGGACATTTACAACATCTTACAATTTTCTCAACCATGTTTGAAGCTTTACTATTATAATTTAACTTTTCTAAATACATTGG
>NW_021537026.1:0-215 GCF_001605985.2 Dendrobium catenatum | reverse complement strand
GAACCTGTTCGTACAGTACGAACGGTGCAAAATCACTAACTTAAACTAAGTCACGGCTAGGGTTTTGGATCTGAACATATCGTACAGTACAAAAGACTTCGTACAGTACGATCTATTCACAGAATTGTCCACATAGCTTGGATCGTACGGTACGACATAAAATCGTACAATATGATCGCCAGAGAAGAATTTTAGTTATATTTTGTAGTTAAAAA
>NW_021537025.1:0-204 GCF_001605985.2 Dendrobium catenatum | reverse complement strand
GATGACAATGATCACTAGTATTTTAAGTTTTCCCAAAAAAATCCAATTGAGTTTTAAAAAATCAATTTTTAAAATCAGGTGCGTGTGTGTTTCTAAATCTCCTACGAGTGCAAGCCCTCGTAGTTAATTACATCGTAAGAAAATGAGGTCTCCTATGAAAACTCTCTATTAAAGTAACGACAGAAATTTTATTTTTAAGATTCT
>NW_021537024.1:0-262 GCF_001605985.2 Dendrobium catenatum | reverse complement strand
GAATGTCTTAATTTAATTTTCTAAAAATCCTGATTTTAATTTCTGCTTTTTATATTATGATATAAAAATTTCAACAATTGGTATCAGAGCCAGAGTTTATTACTGAATAAATCTTTCTGATTTATTAAAATTCTTATTTTATATGATAAAATTAAGCCAACTTTATAATCATTTTATTCATAAGATGAAAAATAATTTAATGTTATAATTTTAATAGTTATGTAATTTTTATAATATCTTTTTATAAAATAAAGTTTTCTTA
>NW_021537023.1:0-320 GCF_001605985.2 Dendrobium catenatum | reverse complement strand
GGAATTGCTGGAGGTTTGAATTTTTTACTGAAGCTGTTAACAAACTTTTTCTGCAAGCTTTCTTATTATTATAGGAAATATATCATCTATGTGATTATTTTGGTTCCTATATTTAGTTTTCTACCATATTTTTCGACCTATAATCTTTTTATATTAGTTGAATTTAGGATTGGGAATCCTCCCTTTTGAAGTTTTGGACAATTATATATAATCTCAATAATGCATAGAAAGATCGAGCTGGTATTTCTGAAATCCTATACGGTATCAGAGCACTGATCAAATGATTCTTCCTCAAGGATATTGGGCCTTTATTTTGCTTC
>NW_021537022.1:0-1659 GCF_001605985.2 Dendrobium catenatum | reverse complement strand
TGGTGCTTCCGGATTTAATTTTTGAAGTTTCCAACTAATTTTTTGCCTCGAGATTCGTGCATGATCAAGATAACTTTATGACGACGTATCAATAATTAACTTAATTTTATGCTTTTTATTTTAACGGCCAACATTCTGTACCATAATGCATACATAAATAAGCACGCCAAAAATATTTTAATCATATAAACGTATGGCCTGTATTTGCAATGGAAGATGAAGGACAGTGGACACATATCCACAAGTTTACAAGGAAAGTTCAGATCGGTGAACAAATGAGTTATTGCTACAGCTAGCGTAGTGGATATGTTCAAAGACTATACATTTTATCCATTGTCGATATTGAGACCGCTATATCTAAGAGCCCAAATTGCAATAGCCTCTTATAACTGTTGGGCCTAACTCAAATGTTCATAAAACATTTTATTTGAGACATTTTTTTTATTATTTTTTAAATTAGCTTTTTAATAAAAAATTTCTAATTCAAAAAAATTTTGTACTAAAAAACTGTATTATAAAGCATTAAAAAAACTGTCCCACATGAAGCTTAATTGTCCATTTGGAACGGCTGCAGTTTGCAGTTTTTCATAAAGATTGTTGTAAATAAAGTAATTTTTTTAAAAGATACTACATAAAGCAGTTTCCAAGCACAAAAAAATATTGAAATTAGTGAAAAAATAGTGGGCAAACAAAAATTTTGATTACGACCTAAACTATTAATACTCATATCTTTTTGTTTGATTAAATTATACCTATATCTTTCACCCTCTTTAAACCCCCTCTTTTTAATTGGTGAATAAAGTAGGATTCTTGTATCGCTTACTACATAGCTGATACCACCAAAAATTGCCTTGATCGAGCACGAATCTTAAGGTATATTCAAGTTGAAAACTTTCAAAATTAAATTTGGGACCATTCAAACTTTAATTTTAGTAAACTTATAATCAAACTGAATGTCTCGAAGAGACGAATCCAACGACACTAAAATCAGTTCAATCTGAGCCCAAATGGGTACAAATCAAAGGACTAAAGAACATTTGGAATGTTCAAAGCATAAATTAGACGATCAAATGATATCCAAATATATCATATTTATAGTCGAATCAAGCGGCTCTATGAGACTAATCCAACAAGCCCAATATCACTTAATTATAACGTCATTTGGGTACATAAATTCTTGATAAACGTTCTATGATTAAGAGGATCAATATGAGCTATCCGATGGAGCACTCCAAATTTGTCGGACAGATTCTCCCCCATTGAGGGAGAATTGGAGCCTGCGTAAGAGTATTAGATCATGATAGTCAACACTATCGCCATCGATATTTAAACTCTTATCAAACAGCTTTTTCCCTCTGAGAGAGAACTGAACAGCGTAAAAGTATAGGATCTTGAACGCCACCACCACCAATATTTAAACTCTTCTCAGACACTTTTTTGCCAACTAGGGGAGAATTGGGGCTTACATAAGAGTATTGAGTCTTGATCGTCGCCGTTAGTCTTGATCACTGATTCATTATCGGAAGCCTTTAAACTTTTTTTCCTTTTCCCCCACCCTAAGGAGGATACTTATAGATCCAATGGGAAAAAAATTTCTTGATTTTTAAAATGTATTTTTCATATTTTTTTAAATTTTAAAGCCAAAAAATCATTATTTCC
>NW_021537021.1:0-1004 GCF_001605985.2 Dendrobium catenatum | reverse complement strand
TAAAGAGGAGAATCAAAATATATTTCTTCTATTAATTCCTTATTACCTTTATTCAGGCAAATCGCAATGTCGAACTGAAAGTTGTAGGTGGTATCGGTTAGGACTTGCGTTGGGTGAGCAGATCGGAGAGGGAGTTGCGAACTACAGGTCTGGAATGCGAGCTTAGAAGCGACGGGCAGAGGATTTCTCCAATCAGAGTGAGGAAGTCATTGAGAATGAGAAGGAGAGCAGGTTTTTTTTGAATGGGACCTGGGGTTCGTATGAACTGGGAAGAGAGGGAGGTTTCTGTCGTATGAACTGCAGTAGGGAGAAGGAGAAGAGGGTAGTTCGGGTTGGAGGCCTGCGGCAAAGGCTCTCAGTCCGTATGAATGGAGAGGAGAAGGCTTTATTTTGTGTGGGTAGAGAGCGTGAGAGTAGTTAGCGAATGCCAGGAAAAGGCCTTGGCTTCGTGCGACTTGGAGTGGCTTCGTGCGACTTGGATTAGGAGAAGAGGCGGGCTGTGCGAACTGCAAGGAGGAGATAAGGATTGCTCGGGAGTTGGAGTTCCTTTCCTAGACTTCACGCAGGAGAGGGAGAGAGAGCAGTTGTGCGTAACTGTTGGGTGGTTTTGCGAAATAGGGCTGGGAGATCGTGGGATGGAGAGAGAGAGAGAGGGGCTGTGTGAGAGGGTTTTCCTGTGTGTGAATCGGAGATGAGATGAAAGTTTTTTGGGGAGTTGGAGTTCTGTGTTGTGCCAACCGAGAGCAAGAAGGCGGGCTGTTGGTTAGACTGGTCTAATCAAATCCAAAATCTTCTCTTAATTTTAATCAGTGGCTAGGATTAAATTATGCTTTAAAGAAAGATTTAAGGGCTGATTCTAGTTTGATTAAAATTAAGACAGATTTTTATTAGAAAGTATTTGGTGTTTGATTGGTGAGTTGTTTAGAGCTTAATGATATATTAACTTGATCGAAAATGAATTAGATTGAGTCGATCGACATCGACGAATTATAAATCGAGCTTGA
>NW_021537020.1:0-377 GCF_001605985.2 Dendrobium catenatum | reverse complement strand
CCCACTCAATTAAGTTAAAATTAAAAAATATGGGGAACATAAAATTTTAGTCTTTTTTTTGTTTTATAAACAGACACAAAAATAAAGTATATGAAAACAAACAAAACACAAGGAAACCAAATCCATAAACAACCTCACCGTGAGAACTTAAATTCTAAAAACATAAAATATAAATAAATTAATACAAAACTAAAAGACTTCTAACAAAACACAAACAGAACACAAATAATAACTCAAAATACAAATAATAACCTCCCCGGAAGCTTGGAGCGGAGCAGGTGAAGCTTGGAGCAGAGCAGGCGTAGCGGGCGTAGCGAAGCGTAGATGTGGTAATCTTGATGTTTTGATGGAGCTTTAGAGTTTGGTGGATCTCTGTC
>NW_021537019.1:0-209 GCF_001605985.2 Dendrobium catenatum | reverse complement strand
TTGATCTCACACATTTACTCCCTTTCCCTAATCTAAAATCTTTTAACAACATATAATGAGCTCAACAAGTTAACAAATCCTACAACTGAACTCAATGTAAGACAAAGGAACAATAATGAGGAATTAAAAGAGATTTAATGGCTTATGTTAATACTTTATGATATTTATATTAAAATATTAATTTAATACTATATGATTATATAAATTAT
>NW_021537018.1:0-206 GCF_001605985.2 Dendrobium catenatum | reverse complement strand
AAGGTTTCAAATTAATTCCATGAAGGATTGAGGGGGGAGACAATATGGAGAAGTTTGGGGCTGATTTAATGGAGCTAATAATGGAATTTGGGAAGAGAGAGGGCCCATTAAGGGGGCCGGCCACATGAATAGGAGAGAGGGACTTGAGTTTTAATTAAGTAGGGACCACAACCTTAATCACAGATTTAACAAAAATCTGAAATAAA
>NW_021537017.1:0-271 GCF_001605985.2 Dendrobium catenatum | reverse complement strand
TATTTTATTTTGTCCTTTATATAGTTTATTCTCATCAATCTCTTGAGAAATTGAAGAATAAACCTATAGTTGTGGTAGTTGTGATGGAAACAAGTTAATATTATCAAAAATAAATTTAAAATAATGATAATTAAACTCCCTATATCGATAACGATATTACGATTTGAGAATTACATCTCATTGTAGTGTCGAACACAACATCGTTGAAGGGGTTAACACTCACTATCTTATAAGAATCAATTAATATAACCAAGTGTCCTCGGTTACTATC
>NW_021537016.1:0-1493 GCF_001605985.2 Dendrobium catenatum | reverse complement strand
ATATATATATATATTAATTTGTCATCATTGCGCATCTTTTATTTTGGTATCATTGGCAACTTTTTTTTTGTTTTTTGTAAGCTAAATCCCTTTTTCAAAATTCTTAAAATTTCGTAGTTGTGATTATATCTTCCAGATATTTGAGAAGAAAAACTCACTCTCTAATGTAAGGAAGAATGAATCACAAAACAGAATAAAAAATCATATGATAAACTCAACGACAAGATTACAAAAATCTGAAGGTAAAATAAAGGCTTTGAATATTATATATAAAAGATAGATTACTATAGCAATATTGAAAAGAACTCAATTTCAAAATCCAGTTGTTAATATGAGATAAATTTTTCTTTAAAAAAGAAAATTCCACCACTAAAAGAAGTTAGAGAGAAGGAAACAATCAATAATGTTTCCCCCCTTCAGCTGATTTTAGAGAAGTCAATCATTGACTACAAATTTTCAAAAAATAAAAAACACAACATAAGATAACAATTCAGTAGTGATTAAAAGAAGAAATAAAACAACAAAGAAAATCAAATAAACAAAAATAGATGAAAAGTAAAAAAAAAAAAATTAAGTAAAGAAAAAACTTCAAAAAGAAAAACAATAATCAACAGATAAAAGTTAATGCATTTATGTCAATCACACCCAATCTGATTCTTAAAGTGTTAAAAGTATCGAAGGCTAGTGGTTTGGTAAAGATGTCAGCCAGTTGATTCTCAGTTGCCATATATTATAACTCAATATCTCCTTTGGTCATATGGTCTCTAATAAAGTGATGCCTTATATCTATGTGTTTGGTCCTTGAATGTTGGATAGGATTTTTTGAAATACAGATAACACTAGTATTGTCACAAAGGATTGAAATTATGCCTATAGTTAATCCTAAATAAAAAACTTGCTGCTTTAACCAAAGGACTTGGGCAACACAACTTCCTAAGGAAATATACTCAGTTTTAGTAGTGGAAAGTGCAATAGAGTTTTGTTTCCTACTAGACCAGGAGACTAAAGACCGTCCTATGAATTAGCAAGTCTCAGAAGTGTTCTTTCTATCCACCTTACAACCTACAAAATTAGAGTAAGAATATCGAATAATCTCAAAAGAAGTGTTGTGCCTAGGATACCTAATTCTTAAGTTTTAGGTTCCTAAGAGGTATAAAAAAATTCTCTTAACTGCAGTCAGGTGTGATTCTTTAGGATTAGCTTGAAATCTAACACAGAGACAAACACTAAATATTATATCAGGTCAGCTAGCAGTCAGGTAAAGTAAAGATCCAATCACCCCTCTATACATCTTTGATCAATTGATTTTCCATTTGGGTCCTTATCCAACTGAACACTAGAGGTCATGGTAGTATTAATTGGTTTAGCTTTATCCATTTCATATTTTTTCAAGATATCCTTTATGTATTTTGATTGATTTAGAAGGTTATATCTGTTGAGTCTAGTAAATAGGTTGTTAGACCTAAGTTGATGTCCCAAGGCTATCAAGAGGG
>NW_021537015.1:0-294 GCF_001605985.2 Dendrobium catenatum | reverse complement strand
AGTTAATATACATGGTTTCCATTTGAACTTAATAGCTTTAATGTTGATTAGTAGAAAATTTTGTAATATTGATTGAAGAAAAATACAAAGAGTCTTAGTCTGCTCGTAAGGCCATCGTTTTATGTGATCAAACCATCCAAGACGACTCTCTCTATTCTTATCTTCTACCGGAGCTACTCCAACCTTCTCACATATATGTTATTTTTATATCATGTCTATAATCAAGTATGCCCAATGCATTCCTTTACATCCACACATCAATGCCCAATGCATTCCTGTCTACTTCCACACAAC
>NW_021537014.1:0-200 GCF_001605985.2 Dendrobium catenatum | reverse complement strand
AGTTAAGTTCTCGTCTCATGTCCTTCCAAGTAAGGTATAACGACCCAAGATCCGTGTAGTGAAAAGATTCATCTGATCGATCATTCATTTTCTTTTTCCTTCTCTTTTTCTCCATCCGTTATTCGTATCAATATATACATCCAGAGCCAGAGATAATTACATCACAGAAAAGAAACAGCAGCGGATACTATAATTCACAT
>NW_021537013.1:0-318 GCF_001605985.2 Dendrobium catenatum | reverse complement strand
CTGGATATCTCATAGCTAGATATGATCTAACTCCCCCCGGCACAGACTTCCTGATAGCTGCGATCGGTCTTGAACAGCCTTTCTCAGGCGGAAAAGGTGTAGTATGCCCAGGGGTCCTGTTGACCTTTGGCACATTGCCCCTTCCGTGAAGACCGTCACCTCCACTCAGAGGAGGTATCTTCTGTGGCCCCAGACCAGGAGCAGGAGAGGCAGCGGCAGCAAGAGGCCTCCCCTTCTTACTAGCGCCTTTTCTTTTATGGGCTGCTAACCCCAACCCTCCTACCGAAGACTACTGAAGTTAGAAGATCATTTTTGACA
>NW_021537012.1:0-664 GCF_001605985.2 Dendrobium catenatum | reverse complement strand
TCCTCAAGGTGAAAAGAAGGAAACTGGAGTCTCACTTTGTCGTATGGTTCCCAAGTGGCCTCGAACTCAGGAATATCCTACCATTTGATAAGCTCTTCATTGTTCCACTTTTTATCCACTTTGACCCCTCCTAACTCCAGTGGTTCTAAGATCATTTTCATCTCCTCTATCAGTGTATCAAGCAACTCTGCACTAATGCATGCTCCCCTAGAGCTCTCCTCAGTTGTGACACATAGATAACTGGGTGTATGGTGGCCGTTTGGGGTAACTTCAATCGATATGCCACTGCTCCGATCTTGTCCACCACCTCGTAGGGACCAAAGTACCTCAGAGCCAATTTCTTATTCCTCCTGTTAGCAACTGATTTTTGTCGGTAGGGCCTTAGTTTTAAGAGCACTTTCTTCCCCACGTCATACTATATGTCTCTCGTGTGTATATATGCTCGTTTCTTCATGATTTGTTGTTCCCTCTCTAAATGTTTCTTTAACTCCAACACCTGGTCCCTCTCCTCTAAGTACTATTCGACTGAAGAAACTTGTGTGTTTCCTCTCCCAAAATGCACTAAGTGTGATGCCCCAGATATCAATAGTGAAAGGATTCATCTCACATTCTGATCGAACTCCACTTGTTCAGTTCATTACAGTCATCCAGAGACAATTGCATT
>NW_021537011.1:0-534 GCF_001605985.2 Dendrobium catenatum | reverse complement strand
TAGCGCAACCGTAGTGCAACCGTAGCGCAACCATAGCGCAACCATAGCGCAACTATAGCGCAACCATAACGCAACCGTAGCTCAACCGTAGCGCAACCGTAGCGCAACCGTAGCACAACCGTAGCGCAACCGTAGCGCAACCGTAGCGCAACCGTAGAGCAACCGTAGCGCAACCGTAGCGCAACCATAGCGCAACCATAGCGCAACCATAGCGCAACTCCATAGCGCAACCATAGCGCAACTAAACTTACTTTGTATTAAAATTTTTGAAACATTCATCCATAAATTGTTGTTTTTTCACTGACAGAAAAGACTTCCCTGGATAATCCATAATTTCCAATGCAGGTCGTGATTCAACTATTATATCATCAACAGAGATAACCTCTTTGGTCTTCTTCTTTATATATGGTACGATTTTTTTTTATGAACTCTATTCTTTTTCATCATCTTCTCTTTTTCTTTTTTGTGATGAACTATCTTTTGGTGGTAGCACATCTTTGGTCTATGGTGGTGGTGGAGGAACTTCTTGTATTG
>NW_021537010.1:0-206 GCF_001605985.2 Dendrobium catenatum | reverse complement strand
TGATCGTATAGTATGATTGTAAGTCATACAGTACGATTAGTACAAAACATTTTAACTTTTAAAATTTATATCACTCCCCCTTTGTGTGTGTGCACAATCACCCAATTGCATTCACTCTTATGTGGCCAGACAAAAAAAATAAATAATAAAGAAAAAGAAAATTATAGACTTTATTACTTGACATTCATATTCTACCAATTCTTGAG
>NW_021537009.1:0-778 GCF_001605985.2 Dendrobium catenatum | reverse complement strand
TATTCTGAAATTGATAATGCATTATTATCTTTTTTTAGGGTCAAAGTTGAGCTAATACTTCCAACAAATTATATTTATGGGTAATACTAACCACTTAATCTTTCTATATCATCATATATTTTAAATACTTGATATGTGATTAAACACAAGTCTCATATGTTTTAATAATATTCTTCACATATCATATTGATCAACCTCTATCCATAAAATCTTATGCCTAAAGTTTTTTTATTTTCTAATTTTCTAACACTAATATTTTTTTACTACCTATTCAGTATACATATTTTATATGAATTAATTCAATATTATTTTGAAGATTAAAAAGATACCACATGGGTAGAGGAGTGTGATGGATCATATTTTTAAGAATACATATGATGCACAAGATTGTGAGAATTATAGAAAAATTAAGTTAATGTATTATACTTTAAAATTATGGGAGAGTTATTGAACATAAGTTACAACTTGATACTAATATTTTCCAAAATTAATTTGGATTCATGTCGGATAAGTCTACTATGGAAGTTATATATATTTATTTAGACATTTTATGGAAAAGAATAGAGAGAATATATAGATAGGACTTACATATGATATTTATTGATTTAGAGAAATCATATGATAAAGTTTCAAGAGAAATGCTCTGGAGAGTTCTAGAAAAGAAAAGAGAATAATGTGTATATTGAAGCCATTAAGGATATGTTTGCAGAAGTTGTTACTTGTGTTCAAACATAAGGTGGTTTGACCAAGTATTTTTCTATTCCTATTGGATTACCTT
>NW_021537008.1:0-280 GCF_001605985.2 Dendrobium catenatum | reverse complement strand
GACGTTCACCAAAGAAGAAGATCTCTTTGGTGTCAAAAGACCTGGCTACTCTACCGCATCGGGGAAGGTGGAAGTGATTTTGTAAGGGCTTCTTCGTCTAACTGTGGGAGTTAAAGGAGAGACACTGAGTTTAGTGCAATACCCGGAGGGCGCCTCTAGGGAGTAGACGTAGGCCATGGTTTGACCGAACCACTGTAAATCTAGTGTGTTCTTTCCTTTATTACTTCCGCATTTAATTTCCGCATTTGATTTTTATTGTGGTGATATTGGTTTTGATTTG
>NW_021537007.1:0-577 GCF_001605985.2 Dendrobium catenatum | reverse complement strand
GACGAAAGTCTGTCGACGGTAAAAAGTCTGACGACGGTTAGTAGTCTGACGACAAGCGGAAGCCCGTAGTCGGGTAGAAGTACGGCCTTGGGCAGAAGACCGTTGAAAGTTCGTCGACAGGCAGAAGTCCGACGACGAGTAGAAGTCCGCTGACGAGCAGAAGTCTGACGACAGGGAGAAGTCCAACGTCGTGTAGAAGTACGGCATCGGGCAGAAGACCGATGAAAGATTGTCGACGGGCAGAAGTCTGATGACGAGTAGAAGTCCGACCACAGGGAGAAGTACGACGTCGTGTAAAAGTACGGCCTCAGGCAGAAGACCGATGAATGTTCATCGACGGGTAGAAGTCTGATGACGAGTAGAAGTTCGACCATAGGGAGAAGTCCGATGTCGTGTAGAAGTACGGCCTCAGGCAGAAGACCGATGAATGTTCGTCGACGGGCAGAAGTCCGACGATAAGCAGAAGTCTGACGGCGAGTATTAGTCCGTCGAAAGTCCTACAAGGCAAAAGTTCAGCGACAGGAGGAAATTTAAAATCGGGTAGAAATTTAACTTTGTGCAGAAGTCCATTGACGAC
>NW_021537006.1:0-1778 GCF_001605985.2 Dendrobium catenatum | reverse complement strand
AATTAGTAATTACATATATTAAATATATAGTTATATGTAAATTAATTTTAGATTAAAAATTTGCAAAATTATTAAATTTAAAATTATAAAAAATATTATGCATGAAATTCTCTTTATTTTTAATCACAATTTTATGATTATATCATTTAGACCTTATTTAAATAATTTTAATATTTATTACTAATATATCACACAAAATTACCTTGATCAGACATGAATCTCAAGGCATATCCATGCAAGAAACTCCTAAAATTAAAATAATAATCATCCAAGTTCGAATTTCAGAAAACTTATAATCAAATTGAACATCTCTATAATACTAACCAATTGACACCAAAACGTGTCCAATCCAAGCCCAAATCAAGAGTCTAAGGCATATTTGAATGGTTCAAAACATTAATTGGATAATCAAATGACCGACAAATATGGCATGCTTATAATCAAATCGAGGTGCTCGATGAGACAATTACAACTAGCCTAAAATCATTTAATTTTGACATTATTAAGGCACTTAAATGCTTGATCAACAACCTATGATCAAAGGGTTCTATATCAGCAATCCATTTTGACACTCCCAACTTGACCTTGATCTCCTCCATATCTATAAGTCATGTTACTCTCAAAAACTATAAATAGGCCCTCATGCTTCACATAAGAGGAGGAAGAAAAGAGATGGAAGAAGAAAGGACGAGGAGAAGAAGATTTGGAGACCTATCTTTTCATCGACCACCATCAACGTGCTTCCCAACCAGCGAGGTCTTGTCCACCTCCAATATTCTTCTACATTGTCGACGTTCTTCTCCATCTCAAAATTTCCTCTCCACTGCCCACGTTCTTCTCGACCGCCATTGAAATTCTCTTTAACCACCATCGAAGTACTTCCTAATTATCACAAGACTTTTACACCAGGTATGAAGATTGGTAGAACTTTTAAATATATTGTATTCTCCACTTTTTCAGATTGGAGGATGGAATGACTTTTATAATCTATCCAAATTCTAGCTAAATCATTTTAACTCGCAAGGCTCCATGGATTTTAATTCCCTTTCTCATGGTTTTCCACATAAAAAATTGGTTTTTTCTCTTTCATCTATTTGTGTGTTGATCTTTTATGCATTGCTAATACGCATATTCTTCTCACACTATAATCACAAAATTTTCATTTCATAATAGCTTGGATTCGTTTGTTGGGAGCATTCCCATCACTTCTTCTTCAATGACTTTTTGAAGTAACACCAATAATATACTTTCTCACTCCAACACATATCAAACTAGGCTCCCATATGATAATCATGGACATCGTAATCACTTAAGCGGAGAACCTTATTCCTTAGTAACTCAAATTTGAAGGAGGGAGGGGCAACAAACATGAATCTTACAAATACTGGATGAAGTTGACCAACAAGAGATATCATCTTTAAAGAGGCACGATCTGATCACTCCATTATATTTGAAGATTTTTACTTAGAATGGATTTATTCTCCACACCAAGACCAACTTGTCATCAAAACTTGTATTGAAAATCTATGTTATAATGTCAAAAGAATCTTAATTGAAAATGGGAGCTCTATAGATGTTATATTTTATTCAACTTTTATTATGATGGGATTGTCCAGAGAAAAACTTCAACATGCTACTAGACATTTAATGAATTTGACAATCATCTAGTGAGAAAAATTACTCTTACTATCATTCTTGGGAAATTTCTCGACAATCTACTCACTCAATCCAATTTGTTGGAGTTATGTTAGAATCAACATATAATACTATTTTTGGGG
>NW_021537005.1:0-200 GCF_001605985.2 Dendrobium catenatum | reverse complement strand
GTCTCATATGGTTTCATGATGAAAAGTTCATAATCACACATTAGAATATTCAATTTAGACTTTTTGACTTCACTAGTACCTTCATACGAAATGCATAATCTATCCCAAATTTCTTTCCCAGTAGTACATGTAGAGATTCTCATGCAATCGTTAGAATTTAATACACAGAAAAAACAATTCAAACATTTAGCATTTAGTTG
>NW_021537004.1:0-466 GCF_001605985.2 Dendrobium catenatum | reverse complement strand
AGGGGGCTGCTTAAGGATTTGAACCCAAATGAGTCCTAAACTCCTTGAGATCAATTCCAAAGGCCAAAAATGACCTAAGGACAGATCAACAAGTGTTTAAAGCCCTTTTGGGATTTTTAAGATTTTTTAGAATTATTTAAAATTGGTTAAACCTTAATTTTACTTAAGAACTAAACTAAGACAAATCTAGAAATCAATTTGAGAGAGTTTCAATTCTTATTGATTAGGGGATTAATTAAGGACAATTATAAAGATTTCAATGGATTTTATAAATTAAGGATAGTTCACTATCAATTGATTAGGGTTAATAGGCTACTTCTAAGAAGAATTTTTGAGGCTCCTACTTGGGGAAACAAATGAACTCCAAATTTGATGAAATTTGGGCCATAGGATCACCTGATCCTAAGGACTAAACCCACCAAATTTGATCTCAAATAGAGTACTCTAAGGTGGTTAACTAAACCAC
>NW_021537003.1:0-221 GCF_001605985.2 Dendrobium catenatum | reverse complement strand
TGTTTTGTTCCGCTGTATTTGATGATTCATAGTGGCTTTGTGTTTGTGTGTCTGTTTAGTTGATTAATTTGGAAGATTCAGTTCAGTAACCAAATTCCAAAGCCAGATCCTGGATAAAAAGGTTTGGTCGCGGTCCGGCTCGGGCGGGATCCGTCCCCGTCGCGTCGGGTCGTGACAAACTTTAGTGGTATCAGAGCACTGGTTTTGGAAACTGGTTGGAT
>NW_021537002.1:0-264 GCF_001605985.2 Dendrobium catenatum | reverse complement strand
AACCCCTGATTTTGTATACAGCCGCTTTGGAGGAATCACTCGGAGCATTGCTAGCACAAGATAATATTGATGGCTGTGGGCTCCGAAAATTCGGCCCCGGCCTCCCCGCCGCGCGATTTCTTTTATTTTTATTCGGCGAGGGGAGTTTTAACGGATTAGGTTCCGGGGTAAATTTTGAAAGGCATATGGGTTTGTAGATATGATAATACCCAGAGATTTCGCCCTCATTTTTTGCGAGGACTTTATGATCTGAGTTCTGGTTTC
>NW_021537001.1:0-1147 GCF_001605985.2 Dendrobium catenatum | reverse complement strand
TGCTCGGGCGGCTTCTATTAATATTCTATTTTTCCTCTCAACTACCCCATTTTGTTGAGGGGTTCTAGGTGCAGAAAAATTGTGATCAATCTCTTTTTCTTTACAAAAAATTTTCAAATCTTTCATTTTCAAATTCTCATCCATGATCACTTTGTATAGAAATTATTTCACTCCCTAGTTTCCTTTGAATCTAAGTTAAAAAATTTCTGAATTCCTCAAACAATTCACTCTTATGAAAAAGAAATCTAACCCAAGTGAATCTTGAGAAATCATCCACTATAACAAATCGTTATACCTTACCTCCTAGACTTACAGTTCCTACAGGTCCAAAAAGATCCATGTGAAGAATTTCCAATGGTTTACTAGTTCTAAGATCCTTATTAGACTTAAAAGAGGACTTCACTTATTTTCCTAATTGACATGCATCACAAAGGTGGTCCTTAGTAAAGTCTAGTTTTGGTATACCTCTCACTAAGTTCTTTTGGGTAATTCTCCTAAGGTTTTTCATACTAGAATGACAAAGTCTTCTATGCCAAAGCCATGATTCATCAGAAACAGTTTTCAAATAAAAAGCAGTAGGAGATTGAATACAATTTAAATCTAGCATGTAAACATTGTTTACCCTTTTTTCATTTAAAACATTTTTTCCATTTAGGCTTAATATGCAGCTAGTAGGTAAAAATTTAACATTATAGCCCTTATCACATAGCTGACTTATACTTAATAAATTATGCTTTAAGCCTTCAACCAATAACACATTGTCTATGAAAAAGTTTTTCAAATTTCCAATCATACCTGATCCAACCACTTTCTTTGTGGTATTATCTCCAAGTGTAACCTTGCCTCCACTCCTGGCCCAGCGTTACGAATTGAGTAGTATCTCCAGTCATATGCTTTGAACATCTGCTGTTCAGGTACCATATGCTCTCACGAGGTCTTGTGTAAGAGCAATCCTGCAAAAATATCAAATGTTAGACCTGGGAACCCAAATAAGTTTGGGTTCACCTTTTAGAAATTTATAATCAGATGCATGTATGATATGTCTAGGTTTATGCATCTTAGTTCTCAACACCAAATTAGTTTTCATCTTCAAAGTGCAGGTGTGAGATTTATGTCCCAAAAATCCACAATTATTGCATTTAACATT
>NW_021537000.1:0-558 GCF_001605985.2 Dendrobium catenatum | reverse complement strand
CCATCCTTGACAAATCTCATAGCAGCCACAGCTCCGACCTCCATTGTTGACTACAGGTATCCTTAGAAAACAAGTGATGGTCAACATCTTTGATGTATGTGAAAACAAGCAACTTTCGTTTCTTTCTTCCAAGTACTCAAATAATTAAGAAGGCCATCAAGTTACCCCATTCATAACAAGAGCATCTAATGTAGTTTCTCCATTTTCATCAGGACTTCCACCAGGTCCAACTAAATAGAAATATAAAAGAAATAAAAAAGAGTCACAGGAAAATAAACACAACTCGTCTCATAAATAAGGAATAGCATTATATTATAGTATTTTAGACAGGCATGGCAGTAAAAGATGGGAGGCTTCAAGCAAACTGCAAAATGGACTACTTCAAATACCCAACATTTCGAGAGAACAAAGCTACTTTGAGACGAAATAGAGAGTATAAACTACAAAATACCAGCATGAGCTGGAAAGTGCGAAGTAAAATAAAAAGTTGGCGGGGCATCCAAATATGGAGATTGGTTTGATCATACAACAACAACATCAAGCCTTTATCCCACTACG
>NW_021536999.1:0-355 GCF_001605985.2 Dendrobium catenatum | reverse complement strand
TTTTTTAAAAAAAAAAAAAAAAAAGCCCAGGTGGTATAAAATATTTCCATTTATAACCTTTGAAAGGCAAGCCAATGAAGTAGCTTCTATGGGTAGCTATTAGTAGAAAGAATCCTTACTAAAATTTCTTCATGAGAGAAATTGATTTATGTGTCCACTCTTCTAAAAATCTCAAAGATAAAAAGGATTAGAATGTATAAGATTAGCTAATAATGTCATAAGACATAATAATAAAAAAACTACACATATACTAAAAATTAAAAAAGTATAACCTTTAAAAAATGTTGATACATAAAAATTTTTAGAAAACATATCTATTAAAAAATAAAAGTTAAATTAAATAAATAAATAAATA
>NW_021536998.1:0-243 GCF_001605985.2 Dendrobium catenatum | reverse complement strand
CTCAAAGGAGTGTGGAGGAGATTCCACACGGTTGCTCTGGCAGGCTTGCACCTGAATACAATCGGATTCAAGGATTGTCTCGAGGGAAGTTCACCAAAGAAGAAGATCTCTTTGGTGTTAAAAGACCCGGTGACTCCGCCGTACCGGGAAAGGTAGAAGTGATTTTGTAAGGGCTTCTCCGCCTAGCTATGGGGGCTAAAAAAGATACACTTAGTTTAGTGCAATACTCAGAGGGTGCCTCCG
>NW_021536997.1:0-485 GCF_001605985.2 Dendrobium catenatum | reverse complement strand
CTTGATAAGACACCCTATGAGATCCTTAAGGGTAGGATACCCAACCTTTCCCACTTCCATGTATTTGGTTGTAAGATTTTTATTCTTAATAATGGGAAGTCACACTTAGGAAAATTTAACCCAAAATCGGATGGAGTGTTCTTAGGATATTCAAGTGTAGTAAAATCCTTTAGGGTATTTGATAAGAGGATATTGGTGGTGGAGGAGACTACTCATATAGTGTTTGATGAATCTAATCTTAAGAAGTCTAGAGTTGAGGATGAAGATGAAGTTGAAGAGATTACTATAAGAGTTGAAAATTTGAAGAAGAGGGTAGAGCCCCAAAATACTGAAGGAGTAGGTGAGATTACCCGAGTAGAAAATGCAAATCTAGAGGAAAGGGTTGAACCTAAACACACATTTCTTAGAGATTGGAGATTTTCTTCAAGTCATCCTAACGATTAGATTGGGTGTAATTGACATAAATGCATGAACTTGTTGTTTAC
>NW_021536996.1:0-219 GCF_001605985.2 Dendrobium catenatum | reverse complement strand
CCTAAAGGCTGGGTTTAGATTTAGGCAATACTTAATTTAGTATTGAAGGGCTAGGGAAGAGGGGCCGGCTGCATTATCAAGTGGATGGGGTTTTGAGTGCCATGTGTCCAAACTTGCTTAAAATGGTTTTAAACTTAGGAAATTATTTAAGTAACTCTATTTGAATTTGAATCCAAATGTTATTAACTTAAGAAACTTTCCTAAAATAGATTTGCTAAT
>NW_021536995.1:0-225 GCF_001605985.2 Dendrobium catenatum | reverse complement strand
TGTTGAAAAACTACAACAGCTGCACATTAGTTAGTTTTTGAATGTTCCTCCGATCCCTCAGAATGTTCCACTTATATATATGCTGCTATCGAAGTGGGATTTAAAGACTGAGAGTTTTATTATTAATGGACATATGATAGTTTTCACATCTGATGAGGTTGCTTTAATCATAAGCATACCTAATAGATGTGATATATTTGACGTTGGCAATGCTAAATCCAGTGC
>NW_021536994.1:0-318 GCF_001605985.2 Dendrobium catenatum | reverse complement strand
GTTCAGACAAATTTACATTATCGTCCGTGGCGACTGGACCTCTGGAAACATTTCGTACAGACGAAATTAACAATCGTCCAGGACGATCGGGTCTCTGGAAAAGTTTCGTCCACACGAAATTAGATTATCGTCCGTGGCGATTGGTCCTCTGGAAAATTTTCGTCCAAACGAAGTCAAGAATCATCCAGATGAAGTCAAGAATCATCCAGGACGATCGGTCCTCTGTAAAATTTTCGTCCAGACGAATAAAATATCCTCCAAACGATTAACCGACTTAAAACAGTTTTCAACAGTTTCTAGAACCGACCTTGTAATAAC
>NW_021536993.1:0-285 GCF_001605985.2 Dendrobium catenatum | reverse complement strand
TATATATATATATATATATAAAAAATTCTATGTAGCCGACCCCACGTAGTGGGATAAAGGCTTGACGTTGTTGTTGTTGTTGTATATATATATAATTCTCAAACCTTGCAATCATTTCACTTTAATTTTAAATCAGCAAATTTATTAAATATTATTTCTTTTTTTTTTAAAACCAAACTCTATTAAATTGTCATAGAAGATGAGATAAAATGTTTCTTATGGTGTCATGTTCTTTAAAATAATAATCCAGTTAAGATAGTGAGATTTTGTTTTAAACTTTAGTTA
>NW_021536992.1:0-268 GCF_001605985.2 Dendrobium catenatum | reverse complement strand
AGCTATATTCTACATTAATTTTTTTTAAACAATTTTATGAAGTATTTAAAAAACCTTCTTAAAATAAGTTTTGGCTTTTGTTTGGAACTTTTATTTGGTCCGGTGACCGGGCGTAGAGCTACGTTCTACCGGCACTTAGATCGCGCCACGTAGGCACAAAATCACGTATTTGTCGATTTTGCTCGGCAATAACGAGAAATACCATTATGTGAAGATAAATACCGAGCAATGCCGAGTAATACCGAGCAATACAGAGAAATACCGAGTT
>NW_021536991.1:0-246 GCF_001605985.2 Dendrobium catenatum | reverse complement strand
TTTAGGTGCAGGTAACTTGAAGTCTGGCTTTTTTAGAAGATTTTTTAATATCTTTTTTAAAGCCTCCTTCTTAAAGGGGTATGTCTTACCAACCATTGCATTAAACTTTTCCCACATTTCATTTCTTTCTTCTGGAGTAAGGTAAGGTCGATGTTGGTTAAATTCTGGCTGAATCCGAAGTGGAGGGTGCTTTGGTGGCGGATACTGCGGCCTCTGATATTGCTGATTATAAAACTGAGGAGGTGA
>NW_021536990.1:0-1091 GCF_001605985.2 Dendrobium catenatum | reverse complement strand
GTGGTCCGGTGGAGCACAGGGCGTCAGTTGGTGGTCCAGCGGTGGTCGAGGAGGCAAGGAAGCAATAGCGATCTTCGATCTCTCTCTTTTTTCCATAGGCTCAGGGGATCTTATTTCAAGAGGAGAGGGAGCTCTATTTATAGATTTTTGGAATGGCATGGCCCGTAAATAGATGGAGGATCAAGGGCAAGTTGGGAGTGGTTGAATGGACGGCCGATCTTGAATCCCTTGATCATGAACCGTTCGATGAACATTTGAAGACCTTAATGATGTCGGAATTTTGCAATCTTGAGCTCGTTGGATTCGTCTCATCAAGCTGCTTGATTTGAGTATAAGCTTGTTATGTTTGGAAACCGTTTGGTAATCCAATTTATGGTTTGAACCTTCCAATAGCGCTTCAGGTCCTTGATTTGGACCCATTTGGGCTCGGATTGAGTCGAATTTGGTGTCGTTGAGTTTGTATTTTCGAGACTCTCAGTTCAACTGTAATTTCACTGAAATTGGAGTTTGGATGGTCTCCGAATTAATTTTTGAAGTTTCCAACTTGATTTTGTATCGAGATTCGTGCCCGATCAAGATAATTTTTTGAGGACATATCAAGAATAGTTAAGTTTCTCTCCCTATAATAACTTCAAAATTAACTTTATAAAGTACTAATTGTCCCAAATAAACTCTCAATTATTAATATATTTAACACTTAAATTTATTATCTATAACAATGAAAAAGGGCAACCTAATATCATTAGGCTAGGAATTACCCTAATAGGATGAGAAAGTTGTGACGAGATCATGGCACATTGGGGTGAGAAAACATTAATGGGGAAGGTTCGCAATGGGGCAAGGAAGCCATGTGGAATGAGGAAGTTGTGATGGGATCTCTTGGGAAGGGCAAATTATTGCATCCGGTCACCGGACGCGCAGAATAGGTTCGGACATCCAATAAAAATATGCCATGTCACATGAGCTTTTGACTGCGCTTTAGGTGTGCTTTAGGTGCACTTTACCTGCGCTTTGACTACGCTTTACTGTTTTGATTAAAAAAAATATATTTAAGTATATATAGTTTTGAAAATATATTAATTTTCTTTGGG
>NW_021536989.1:0-209 GCF_001605985.2 Dendrobium catenatum | reverse complement strand
GTTCCTCTTTCTACTAGTTTGTTAGTGTTTGGTTCTATGTTTATACTGGTTCTTTTTTATTTATTTCAATATGTGTGGTGTTTTTTCTTGTTCCCTCTTTTTTTGATGTAAAATGGGTGAGTAATTGTTGGGTTATTTATTTTTTTCTTTAGTGGAATCTACCTTGTTTTACTACTATTATTTTTATAATTCATTTTTTTTCTTTCTTT
>NW_021536988.1:0-317 GCF_001605985.2 Dendrobium catenatum | reverse complement strand
TATATATATCTATTTTGCTGCTTCTCTTGATTCAGGAAAGTTGATATCTCTTTTTAAGAAACAAAATTCTGATTTCGTCCAAATGAATTAAGTTATTTTCACTTTTCTCCTACTTAATTTTACAAAAATTAATTTAGTTATGAAGTAAAATATTACAAATAATCTACCTTGGGCTCTTTAACTATATAACAAAATAGTATATATCATATCAAAAGAAGATAAAAATAGAGTTGTCAAAATAGAAATAAGAAGAATAATTTTTGCAATTAGGGGTTTTTTGATTTGTTAAAAAGTAAACGTAAAATAAAATAGGATAT
>NW_021536987.1:0-2652 GCF_001605985.2 Dendrobium catenatum | reverse complement strand
AACTATTCAATAATAACAACTAAAGCTGTTAACATTATAAATCATAAAAGTAAGATAAGCAAATTTCATTTCTTCAAAATATAATTATAATAATACAAATCACAAAAGTCAATATATTAAACAATTAAATGTTGGATAACAAAAATAGTACTTTATTAACTCGGATCCAAAATCATGGCTCTACATCTAATCTACTCAGCATGTCCTTTACATATTTTTGAAACATTAAAACAATTGAATGAGCATAACTAGCTCTGTAGACTTCTTATCATGACATATCATAGATGTTATTATTCAAATTAAAAGGAGAAACTCCAATATAAATAAAAATACAGTAAGAAAGTGCTAAAGTAATTGAACAACAATAAAATAGTGAAATATAATTTTAAGGCTCCATAATGTACTTAATATTTTAACTTGTAAATCCACTAGTACAAAAATTCCAAATACTTCACAGAATACTTGGCCTTAGAGATTCACTTTTACTTGATTGTCATACTTCATCATAGATTGTATAGAGTTTTAGAATTTCCAACATTTATTTTAGCTTTTACTTATGCTTATTTCATTAGCCTCAATGCATTATCATGCATATGTCTGGATGCCTATTTATAACTCAACTTTCACTTATGTCTCTCTTTTATCTCCCACACTTGCATATAATGAGTGAGGTCAAAATTCCTCCCGCTTATGCCATAAATAGATAAGGCAATAATAGAACATTTAAGGCCCTTATGACATAATAGAGAGTGCAATTTTTCCACATGTCATAACTTCTCCAATGTCATAAATGAATAGGACAAATACAATGTAAGAATAATTATATGAGAATTCTAATGCAATATATAAATAATACATGAATTGCCTGTAAAAAATCCACATTGCATGTATACTAGTATACTCACTAAACTTTTCCTAGCTCCCTTCCAATTTAAGAGGGGAATTCACATGAACATTTTAAGACTTTACATAACAATTACAATTGCTAGAAAAATCTCAATCGGAACATATATTAAAAAAAATTTTTAGGAAAACCAATCATTAAAAATTCAATTTCCTATAGTCAAAACATTCAGAATAAAGCATACAATAACATATAAAAAGTTGCATGATGAAAATTTCATAAAGCCCAAGAAAAATAAATTTTAATCAATAATTTTTTTATAAAATAAGGGAAATTAAAATTGAAGATAGAAATTTAGAAGTTTACATTGTGCTCTACAAGTTCCTTAACTAGCCCGAAGATTAAAACCAGAGCTTTAGCCTCCAAATCCTCTTCCTCTATTTTTGTTTCCTCTTCTCTTCTTCCCTTCTTCTCTTCTTGTAATACAACACAGTACCCTTTAACAGTACTGTAGAGTGTAACAAGCATAAACATATATTTTTCCATCATTAAACATTTTCTTACATTTCATTTCATGGAATTTATATGAAAGTTCTAAGAACAGTTCATTCACTTAATAACCAGAAACATCCAAACTCCAAATTACTTCAAATATGAATTTATAGAGCCACTAATGAATCCAAAATAAAAAGTTAACTGAACAGTCTACATACCTCAAGTGTAGACTTACAAATAGAGATAACATTAACCTTAAAGATAAAATAACTTGTGAATTAATCTGCAACGATATTTTTCTTTCCTTTTCCTTTAATAACATCGGTATAGCTCGGTATAACTCGGTATTGGGTCTTCACATGATGGTATTCCTCGTTATTGTTTGGTATTGCTCGGTATTTCTCGTTTTTTGGCGCGATTTTATCTGAGCTGCGTCCGGTCGGAGGACCTAATAATTGTTCCACCTAAAGGGCTTTTTCTTTAAGTATTGAACTCAACATTTTAGTACATATGACACGAGACAATTCCAATATTGAGTCGGAATGAGAGCGGGTGTTTTCATGTCTTATTGTGGTGCCCGATTTGTCTTGATTGAAGATTGATGAATAAGAAGGAAAATGGAAATATTGAATATCTCAATTATCATAAAATAATCTCCAAATTCTATTTTTGGCACTCGTGGTGTGTTGAGGGATCACCTATACACTCTTTTCTTAGCATGGTGGGAGAAAACTCGGTGCAACGCTTGTGGCAAGACAAGTAAGTCTTTTGCACGTTTTTCTTAGCACGGTTGGGTAAAATTTAAGTATTATAAGTAAAGTGTCATTATACTTTACTTTGATGAGATACACAAAATAGCAGAAGAATTATAGGCCAATTTGTTCATGACGACGTATCTGTTAAACTCCCAGAAGAATTTCCTATCAAAATGGATTATTTTTTTCATCATCTTTGATAAGAATCAAGCTGGTATAATTTTTTCATATCCCAAGATAGAGGAGAAACTTGTCATTGGAGAAAAAAAAGATGAAAGTCATTTACTTGAACTTATGAAGGACTTGGCTCCACAAGTATGAAATGTGTGGTGCCAAGTGGGATAGGCTTTGTGCTACTTATAAAGGTATAAATAAAGTAAGGCAATCCCATCTGAATTTTGTTATAATTTTCATAAAACTGATTTTATAGAAGAAAAATTTTTTATAACACCAATTCAGCACCTCTTGGTACGCTATTATAGTTCAAGTGGTCTAACACTCACAAATTGAACTTTCAAAATAATCAACCAAGCTTCTTTGAAACTGCTTATTCATTGA
>NW_021536986.1:0-280 GCF_001605985.2 Dendrobium catenatum | reverse complement strand
TAGGATTTAACATAGTTGACTCACTCCAACTCACTCCTACTCAGTTCACTCACTCAACTCAGTCCTTAGCCCAAATCATCCTAACTCAAACCCCTCTTAGCCCATTCGGAACCCAAATTAGCCTAAGGTAATCCCTAACCTCTAATTAATGTTAATCACATTTAATTATTATAATAATAATTATTTTTAATAATCATTGTTATTATAATTATTAAAAATTATATTAATTAGGTGATAAAATTATTATAATTATAACAACTACTAATTATAATATTTATGT
>NW_021536985.1:0-203 GCF_001605985.2 Dendrobium catenatum | reverse complement strand
ATTTAATTTAAAATTAATTGAATAATGCTAAAGAATTGTTCTAGTCTATGCGAAAAATAATCGGCCCAAACGAAGATTATCTTTTGGCCAGACTCTAAAGATATAATTATAAATATGTGATAATTTTAAAAGTATCCATGCATATAGTAAGTCGGTCCAAAGAAATGCTTATTATTGGCAGAATTTTTTTTTATCAATATTTA
>NW_021536984.1:0-400 GCF_001605985.2 Dendrobium catenatum | reverse complement strand
AACAAACTCCGCTGGCAAGTGGATTCCGGCGAACCCAAGCTCAAATCCATCTAAGGCGTATTCTAGGCGATTCGTGGAGTTTCAGAGCTGGGATTCAATTGGGAACTTAATAGTGGACAGTCTACAAGCTCAGAGAATCCAAAAGTGGTGTAAACCATCCTTTAAATCACAATAAAACCCTAAACCTAGCTTAGGACACTTAGGTTATTTTAACATTTTATTTAATGCATTATTTTTCGTAAAATAAGTTCCCCAAAATTTATGTTCACCTCCTTAATTTATATTTAAAATTTCATTAAGTTCTGTCGATCTTATCGCCTAAACGAACCAAAAAATTGATCCTAGGGCATTTTCACGGTTCCGTTCAGGTGCATGGAGTTAAGACCATTGATCATCTGAT
>NW_021536983.1:0-1011 GCF_001605985.2 Dendrobium catenatum | reverse complement strand
TTAGGATCTCCAATTAATATTCAAATTGATTGATTGGGATATATTTCCAAATATAACCCAACAATTTGGGAAAGAATTTCAAGGCTTTAGGATATTTCAAATTTGAATTTCAGAATTTTCTAAAATTAACTCTAGGCTAATTTAGGAAAACATTAGAGGATCAATTTGAAATTTTGGGGGGAAAGGGAAGAGGGGGTCATGATGGTTTCGACCATGTGAGCAAGGAGGCGGTCGACGACTATGAAGAGCGGGCAAAGGAGAGGTTGTGCATGGTCAAGTTTAGGAGGAGAAAGGAGGTGGTCAGTTGGAGCTTTGGGAGGAGATGACAGTGGCTGCAAGCTCAATGGGGGTGGAGGCGGAGATAAACTGTGAGTCTGAACGCTTCCTGCAACTGACGGGTCTTTCTTTACCCACACGTAGGGACTTCACATAAGCTCTCACAAGAACTCTCAAGGCTCTCAAATACACCTAGACACAAAAGTGCAAAAATTTTCATTCATAATACTCCCAAGGAGAGGTGAGGCTTATAAATAGACAAAATATAATAAAACATCAAATGATAAAAGTGCCCATTGGGGTCACATAAACATACTCCCTCGAGTGAGGGTAAGAAAAAAAAATACACATAATAAATCAAATACAAATAATTGCTCTGAAATAAAACAATCCAATCCTAGCCATAGATCTCCAGCCCTTCCTATAATAAACTTTTCACGATCGAATGTCCTCATCAGGTATTTTCCCGTAATACAATTTTAAATCCTTTTAATGTATAGATGATTGAAAGTTACTTAGTTATTGTATGCCGACATTTTGATGAAATGAAAAATGTTGAGTTGATTTTATCATTTCGACTTTTAGTAGCTTTGTTTGACTTTGTCGATGGTTGAGAATTATAAGTTTAGGGTTTCAATCATTCCCTTAAATCCTAGGGCGTTCCAAGTAATGTCTTAAAAAAAAAAAGTTTCAATGTAAATGTAAATTTGACTATTTTAATGGCAAAGTCAGATA
>NW_021536982.1:0-224 GCF_001605985.2 Dendrobium catenatum | reverse complement strand
TAAGTCACCTTCAAATCACTATAGGGATCTATCCTTGGCTTGGATTGGGGCAAAATCAGTGTCTCTACACTCCTTATCCTAAACATCATCAGCATACCAAAAATCACACCCTAAATCCCATTGGATAGGTCCATATCCCTTTTTGAATTTAAGGGTCAAACCATGACCCTTAAACTTAAAAATTAGCTAAAATGCCCTTGAACAACATAAAACGGGGAGATAAA
>NW_021536981.1:0-534 GCF_001605985.2 Dendrobium catenatum | reverse complement strand
TGAGAGTTGTGTAGATAAACTTTGAGTGGGGATATTCTTATCCAACTCAAATTCTAAAAGAAGAAGGCATCCTCATAGGGGAGTCTTCTTCCATTTAAAAGATCGAGTTTGGATGGCTTTAAATATGCAAAGAGAAAATGCAACACCCACTTTTTAGGGGAGTTTGTCTCTTCGTTTGGATATTCAAGGCAGGACAAATCCAAGAAGTCCAAGGAGGAGAGATCCAAGGAGTCCAAGGAGGAGAGAATTAAAGAGTCCTAGGAGGAGAGCTCCAAGGAGAAGAAGTCCGAGAAGACTGAAGACTTAATATCTCATTCAAAGTCATTTGCGTCAGTTAAAGAATTAGAAACCTGGGTTATAATTAAGGGCAGTTGGCTTATGGATAATTATTTAATTAGTTTATTTATATTGATGTGTTTTATTTATGTTGTGTGACTCTAGGGTTGCCTATTTTTCCAAGTTTATTAGCAATTTGCATGTCGATTTTATTTAGACTAGATATTGTTAAGCTCTTTAAGGACTAAAAAACTTTTT
>NW_021536980.1:0-201 GCF_001605985.2 Dendrobium catenatum | reverse complement strand
TGGCAAAAGGAGAGATATACAGTTTGCAGTGGGGGACTGATGCGAACTTCCACTGCTCGTCGCCGGAGAAGACAGTCTGAAGACCTGCACAAGAACAAGAGCACAAAGGCAATGGAACAGGAACTTGAATTTGTATCTATTGATTTCTCCTTTCTTCCTTACAAGCTATAAGTATAAGCTGTAGAATAAAAAGTTGTGGAA
>NW_021536979.1:0-334 GCF_001605985.2 Dendrobium catenatum | reverse complement strand
GAAGTCGATCGTCCACGGAAGGGTCGAAGAAGCACGCGTTAGGTAGAAAGTTATCTCACAGCCAGCGAACTCCCGTTTCAACTTCCGATCAAAATGGCGTAACTTCCGATCCGCAGGGAAGGGAGAGTCGTGGATGGAGCGAAGTCAGACGGAAGAGGGAGGTTGGTCGCTGGGGGAGTTCCGATCCAATAGAAGGGAAAGTCGTCGGGGGAGAGAGCCAGAGAGCGAAGAGAGAGTCAGAAGGAGAGGAGGAATCGCGTAAGAGGCCGAAGGCCTCGTTGCTTTTGGGCTTTTAATGACTCGAGCGAGTCGTGCGAGCGACGTGGGAGCGACG
>NW_021536978.1:0-311 GCF_001605985.2 Dendrobium catenatum | reverse complement strand
AAACTTGGAGTTCGGCATGATGCCATTCCTGTCAAACAAGATCCTCGATGCATGCGCTTAGAAATCGAGCAACAAGACATTTTTGAAGTTAAGAAATTAGCCGAAGCTGGGTTTATTCAAGAGGAACAATACCCCTCTTGGGTGGCCAGCGTCGTGCCGGTCCGAAAGAAAAATGGTCAAATTTGGATTTGCGTCGTTTATAGGGATCTGAATAAGGCATGTCCTAAAGACGAGTTCCCTCTACCAATACAATAACTTATGGTGGACATTGCCTCCTCACATGCCATTTTATCATTCATGGATGGCTCGTC
>NW_021536977.1:0-233 GCF_001605985.2 Dendrobium catenatum | reverse complement strand
TTAGGACTAGTAAACCTTTGGAAATTCTTCACATGGAACTTTTTGGACCAGTAGGAACTGTAAGTCTAGGAGGGAAGGTATACGGATTTGTTATAGTGGATGATTTTTAAAGATTCACTTGGGTTAGATTTATTTTTCATAAGAGTGAATCGTTTGAGGAATTCAGAAATTTTTCAACTTGGATTTAAAGAAAACCAGGGTGTGAAATAATTTATATACAAAGTGATCATGGA
>NW_021536976.1:0-1380 GCF_001605985.2 Dendrobium catenatum | reverse complement strand
TCATATTTGCTGGAACAGGAATAAGTCATTCTACAATTATTTTACTCTTTTGAAGATTCTTCACAGCTAGAAATACTAATTACGGAACTTTATCTACACGAGGTTTGAAAATGCATAATTGGGTATATATAGGCACTATATTTTCATAAGGTGGTGCATAAGCCTCATAATTAAACCATTAAATTAATAAAAAAAAGAAATAATAAAAAAATTATTAATATTAAAGTAAAATCATAAAAATTCAAAGTGTGACTATTAGAAGCTATACAAGGTTACAAACAATGTTAAATAGTCTCTCCCACTCCCAGATCACTAAGTGCATTTTCTCCTCTCATACTAAAAATTAGAAATGGTTTTGCAATAACAGGTGTTGGAGAAAAAACGATGGCGATGCAGTAGGATCATATGTGAACGTGAGGGACTTACAGCATGCAACGACGAGTTTGAGGTCTTGCAATTTTTTTCAAGTTTGATCTAGTTTCTGTATAACAAATACATCTAATTAATTGATTCTATATACAAATAAAAACTTTAAAATTACTTAAATCTTATTTTTGACAATTACACATCTTCAAAATTACATTAAAATTATGTGTTACGCATAACATTGGACCGGTCCCAGCTGGACCGGTCCGGTTCTACGCCCGGCGGTCCAAAGCCGGGCGGAACCGGCCGATCGCAGAAGCAGCGGGCGAAGGAGCGGGCTAGGTAGCTTTCGAGCGTTTTGTTGGAGGGAATTTTTGAATGAAGACTAAGTGCATTTTCTCCTCTCATACTAAAAATTAGAAATGGTTTTGCAATAACAGGTGCTGGAGAAAAAACGATGGCGATGCAGTAGGATCATATGTGAACGTGAGGGACTTACAGCATGCAACGACGAGTTTGAGGTCTTGCAATTTTTTTCAAGTTTGATCTAGTTTCTGTATAACAAATACATCTAATTAATTGATTCTATATACAAATAAAAACTTTAAAATTACTTAAATCTTATTTTTGACAATTACACATCTTTCAAATTACATTAAAATTATGCTGAAGCGTTCATTGAAGGGCACCTCAATCTTGAAGCATAAGTCTCTTTTTTTTTTAAAATTGCGTTAAGGCGAGTCTCTATGATGTGAAACTTAGGAGGAATTGCGTGCGGAAATTAATACAAAGATTAATTAAAGCTTGCCAATACAAATTAATTACCAACAAAATAGAGAATTAAATTATTCTAAGTAATTAACTCGCTTAAGCGAAGACTTGCTTTGAGATAACCGAACAATTCATTAACAATCCAAAATAAAAGCTCTACTTAATTGCTCATAACAATAATCCCACAACTAATAAGGAAGAAGTTTACCTTGAGCAACCTCTCACTCATTCACTCTTGGGCTT
>NW_021536975.1:0-1401 GCF_001605985.2 Dendrobium catenatum | reverse complement strand
TATGTTGAGACTTTCAGCCCTGTAGCTAAGATCACGATGATTCGTGTACTACTAGTTCTGGCGTTGCATCATCACTAGCCAATACATCAACTAGATGTATCGAATGCATTTCTACATGGGCGGCTTCTAGAAACTGTCTACATGAAGCAACCAATCGGGTTTGTTGATACACATTACCCAACACATTTTTGCAAGCTAAACAAAGCCTTGTATGGATTAAAACAGGCTCCACGTCAGTGGTTTGAAATGCTCACAGGCTTCTACATCAGTTAGAATTTGTTTCAAGCCATTCCGATCCTTCGCTACTAATGCATCAGAAAGAAGACTCAAAAGTCTATGTTTTAATATACGTAGATGATATCATAGTGACCGGTAGTAACTCATCTACTATCACTCATCTACTTGAGCAGCTCACTCATAGATTCAAAATGAGAACGTTGGGGACCATAAATCAGTTTTTAGGCATCACGGTGCTTCCTACATCAACAGGCCTACTACTCCAGCAAACAAGATATGCCGAAGAAATTCTGGCACGGGCTGGAATGACAAATAGTAAGCCTGTGTCCACACCAAGCATTCCTAAAGCTGTAGCTGAAAACTCATCTGAGCAATTCGGTAATCCAAAACTATACCGCCAAATTGTTGGAGCATTACAGTATTTGACAGTAACACGCCCAGACTTATCATATGTTGTGAATCGGGCGTGTCAACAAATGCACCAACCGATGGTCAGTGATTTTGAAGCACTTAAACGAATACTTCGTTATCTTCAGGGAACTATACAGCATGGACTACCGATCAATGGAGATTCCTTAGTGCTCAAATCCTATGTTGATTCGGATTGGGCCGGGGATCACACAGACCGCAAATCAACTACAGGATTTTGTAATTTTTTGGGCACATCACTTGTGTCATGGAGTGTCAAAAAGCAGACAACTATAGCTCGTTCATCAACAGAAGCTGAATACCAGGCCATTGCCTCAGTTACCATGGAAATTATATGGTTAAGGCAACTTCTAAACGAGCTAGGCTGTTCTCAGATAGAACCAACCAAGCTCTACTGTGATAACACCTCGGCAATTGCCTTGGCTAACAATCCAGTATATCATGCTCGCACTAAACATATTGAAATTGATTGCCATTTTATTAGAGATTGCATAAAAAATGGTAGCATACAAGTTCATTACATCTCAACTCAAGATCAACTAGCAGATTTGTTTACCAAAGCTCTTCCCTCTACTCGATTCAAGTTTCTTGTCAATCAACTGATTACTCGCATCGACTCATCAGATTGCAGGGGGTATTAGACAATAAGAATCTAGAAGCATCCAAAATCAAGAAAGTACAATTACACACCAAGGACAAATAGTTAATGTACACGTGTAATATGATTAGAGGTGT
>NW_021536974.1:0-207 GCF_001605985.2 Dendrobium catenatum | reverse complement strand
CGATTTGTGGTAGTGGAGGAATAACCTGTGGTGGAAATGGAAGGTAAACGTAGAGGGAAGGTGGGGAAAACCAATGTTAACCTTTGTTTAATTCCAAAAAGAAAACAAAAAAATAATACCTGTAAACCGTTGGTTCCACGAATCCTGCAGCGAATCCGGCTGAAATCGGTGCCGCTCCCGTCATTTCTCCGCACTTCCTGCGTGAAA
>NW_021536973.1:0-536 GCF_001605985.2 Dendrobium catenatum | reverse complement strand
ACAACATTAATCGTATTGCCAACGGAATAGGTGAGCCTCTTTGGATGGACTCACACACTAGCAAATGGGGCAAGTCTTCCTTTGCCCGAATTTGTGTCAGGATCGACCTTTCGAAGAAATTGATCCCGGGTGTTTGGATCAATGGCATCCATGGAAAGTTTTTTCAAAGAATCGAATACGAGGGGCTTACCAACCTATGTTTTGACTGCGGTCATCTTGGGCACGCTAGGGGGAGCTTCCCTTCTACACGCCAAGCTGAGGGGACGGCCCCACCTAGTGCACGGACTACCAATCCTACACCGACCTTGCCTGAGGAACAACCCGTGAACAGCACCTTGCCAGGGACTGCACAGCCAGCTCGGGATGACTCCCATAACCGTGAGGCTCAAGATGATGATTCGCTTGGCGATTGGAACCTAGTTACCCGCAAGAAGAAGGGCAAGTCGAGAGGTTCTGCTTTGCTTCCAGCTAAGGGTCCTATCAAGAAGACTGAGCCTAGTCCCTCCACCCAAGCACCGGTGAAAGATAATAGACAA
>NW_021536972.1:0-285 GCF_001605985.2 Dendrobium catenatum | reverse complement strand
TGTGAATCTGGGTGTACTGGAGTAGAAGGTATGATTAATTCAGTCTCCCTACTACTTTCACCTCTACTTGATCCTCCTCTACTTGACCCACCTCTGCAAACTACTTTCTTTGCTTGTCTGAAACGACTACCTCCTGCCATTTCCTGTAATGGAAAAAAATTAAAATTGTTTGTTATTTTTATGTTGAATTGCATATGATCATTAATAACACAGTTCTGTTGGAAGAAAACAACATATAAATGTAGAAAAACATATGATCATTAATAACATAGAAGTTTCTTTGAG
>NW_021536971.1:0-297 GCF_001605985.2 Dendrobium catenatum | reverse complement strand
ATTTTTGATTAGAAAAGAAAACTATGCCACTAAAATTGGTTTAAAAAGAAGACGTAATCACAAAATATTTTTACCATTTAAGAGATTAAGAGATGTAAAAACATTGACTACAAATTTTCAAAATTAAGGACAAGGAATATGATATCATTTCAGCAATGATTTTGAAAACTAAACTTAAAAAACACACAAAAGAAAGTAAAATACACCAAAAACTAAGAGCAAAGCAAATAGAAAAAGAACAAAAGCAAAAGAAAGCAAATTAAAGATCAAGTTTCATGTATTTATGTCAATCACACC
>NW_021536970.1:0-216 GCF_001605985.2 Dendrobium catenatum | reverse complement strand
TTATAGTTTTATAAGTAAAAAATGGTGATAAATTGATATATATAAAACATTCATCATGTAACTTTTGTATGTTATAGAGATGTTGATTTTGGATATTTATATATTTTTCTTAAAATATTACACGAGGGGTTTTTAAAAAAATGCATCATTATAATATTATGGAAAACAACTGTGGCCCAAAAAAATTCTATTTTAGTATGATTAAAGCTTCAAAAC
>NW_021536969.1:0-382 GCF_001605985.2 Dendrobium catenatum | reverse complement strand
TTTAATGTCTGTTGAAAACCGTCCCCTACAATGAAACAACGTCTGTTCGTCTGGACGAACCAAAAGTTCGTACGGACGAACTTCACAATTAAAACTGTCTTATCCACTCAACCGCTACATTCAATCGTCTCGACGTTTGAGAAAAACAATTTTGTCCTGGACGATCGTCAGATCGTACAGACGATCTAATTAAAAAACTGCTCTCAAAACGGTTAAAATTCGCGCAAACTGAATTTTCCACACTTCGTCCAGTACGAAAATAATTCGCCCCGGATGATTTCTACCAATTTTTTGAATTTTTGAATTTTAATTGAAGAAAATCAAACAAAACATAGAAAACAAAGAAAAAACCACAGACTCTAAATTAAACTCATTCAAAACA
>NW_021536968.1:0-1082 GCF_001605985.2 Dendrobium catenatum | reverse complement strand
AATTACTTGTATATATAAAGTGATGGATTCTTCTAAGTTTCTCACAAGAGAATTTATTCAATGTCGCGCCTATTGAATATTTGAATGGTCGAGTCGAGACTCTTCTTCAGTGTAGTAGGCCATTTAAGGGCACTGTTTAAAGGCTTGAAATTTCATTCAAAACAGACAAATACGCTAAGCTTTCACGTACCACATCTTCTTCTAGTTTAATTGGCTTCATTTGGTTACCCGATATCTTTTATAAAAGATAGTTTTTAAAGTTTTGTTTAACAGAATGGAGGTTTGTAACGGAGAAACCAATATTAAAAAAGATTTTGAAAACAGTTAAAAAAAAAAGTTTCGTAAAAACAATTTTGCAAAAATGTCATATACAAATAGCAGCCAAAAATAACTTTGCCGTATCGAAACAAAAAGACAAAATTAAGCCGTTGTGTCAGATAACTACTTGGTTGAGTGAGGGTTAGCTATAAGTCCAAAGTGTAGCTGTCTACATATAAGGAAATGATTCAAACAATCTCTACAAATTTGAACATGATTGCTCTCACACTTCCTGTATGTCGGTCATAGCTTAGGTCCATGCACCGCGTCATTTTTGTCCTTATCATGGTCCCACGGGCCGGGCTCGGCCCAATCAATTTTGTTGCAGCGCAGGGGTGGTGTGGGCCCGCAAGCTACTTTATTGCCTCACTTCCCCAATTTATTTATGAATCTTACAAAAATGAACTGGCAAAACATTACCGCATGGATACCACAGCTTTTCCCATCTCGCTCTTTTAAATATATATAAATTAATTTTTTTCTCTCAAATGCTAATATTTTTTATATAGAAAATATAAATTACATTTCACTCAATAATTTTTAAGTTTCATTGCTTCAATTATATATATATATCATAGATAGAAATTTATATTAATCTTTAATATTATAAGTTTTAATAAAAAATATTATTTTTAATTTTCAAATTAAAAATAGATAAAAATAACTAAATAAATAATAGATGCCAGCAAAGTGATTTATTAGAGTCCCTGTAGCGGCCACTAATTTGGCCTTCAATGTGGCAGTTGACGGCAGCCTGTACCTTA
>NW_021536967.1:0-824 GCF_001605985.2 Dendrobium catenatum | reverse complement strand
GAATTTTATTACTTGGTTTGTTAGGAATGTGTACTACTTATTTATTTGCTACATGATATATTATTTATATAGAGAAAGGAATAGTAGGGGATGTAAAGTACTTCAAAGCCAATCAATGTTTTATTATACAACTAAGAAGAAAATTTCTCTCTGAAAGTTTGTGAGGGGTGTTAAACCATAAGGAACTAGTCCCAAGGCTAACCAAGAGGGGGGTGAACTGGATATTTAAAAAAAAATTATTAAAAAAATCATTTTATAACTTAATGTGGAAACAAAATAAATTCACAATAAACATATAAATCAATATATGCACCCAAGCAATTAATTACAAGAAAAATAAATGCAGAAATAATAATAGGAAAGAATACACCAAAATTTATAGTGGTTAAATAAACCTGACCTACGTCCACTCCCAAGAGACTCCCTCTATAAGTAAAGTGAGTCTCATTTTTCTCCAACAGCAAGGCGTAAAACCATGTAAAGATGTTATTTCACCTCCCAGTTGTGGTAGAGAACCATGACACTTTTACAAGCATATAACCTCTGTTGAGTCTAGTAAATAAGTTGTTAGACATAAGTTGATGTCCCAAGGCTACCAAGAGGGGGGGTGAATTGGTATTTTAAAAATTTAAACCCTCTTTGAAAATGTGTTGAACCGAAATGAAAATTTTTTTAAGTTTTTATATAAAACGTTTTTTAACCACAGAGTTTTTTAAACCAAAAATGCGAAAAAGTAAAAACAATAAAGTAAATGACACCAGATTTATAGTGGTTCGGTCTAAACCAATCCTACATCCACTCCCTAGAGGCACCCTCTGAGTATT
>NW_021536966.1:0-921 GCF_001605985.2 Dendrobium catenatum | reverse complement strand
ATATCAAAAATAGTTTGCTTTATTTGTATTTTGAATGTTCCCTTTTAATCAAATCCGTGTAGTCAGATATTAGACTGCCACAAAGGGCGGGCTAGTATCCTTCTATTGGTTTTGAAGAAAAGGAACTATGATTCACTTTCCTAATTAGATATAATGTAGGGAATATACGAATCATCCTAAAAGATGATTAATGTATTCCCTATTTATCTAATTAGTCTAATGAATCATTAATTCATTCTTATAATCAAGTATATAGACGATATTTGATTTACTCATGAAAGTGGGTCAAATATCTATCTATTTCTTGGTTATGAGAATGAATTTAAGAAAAATTTAGCTAAAGCGGGATTTTTTTTTTAAACAAAGGTTTTATTTTCTCACATGATTCGCTTTATTTATATTTTAATGTTTTCTTTCATTTAAATCCACATAGTCGGATATTATACCATCTCGAGGGGCAGCATAATATCCTTCTATTGATTTTAGAGAAAGAAAACTATAATTCCTTCTTCTAATTGGTTTTAAAATAATATTTATATAATATCATTGCATGTTCACCAAGTACATGTAAATAAAATTTAAAATTTCGAGCTAACCAACCAATAGTAGGGTTCTCCGCCAAGTGTACTCCAATCGAAAAGAGCTGCAACCTGGCCTTCTAATATATATCTCTTCAAAGCCATTAGCACATAAAATATTTGAATATCATGAAATGCACACTCAAATAAAATTCCAATTCCAAATGCTTACTTCAACCACAAAATTATAAAAACCAAACATATCCACATATTTATAAGGAGAAAGGCAAAATACTCTCTCCTTGTTGCAAGGATTGGAAGAGAAAGAAAAAAATATCGCAATATATGGTGAGGATAAAAAAAAACTTGATACGACATCACAAAATTAGCTTGATCGGGCACG
>NW_021536965.1:0-340 GCF_001605985.2 Dendrobium catenatum | reverse complement strand
GTAGTGTCAGCAGTTGACAAGGGAAAAAGGCCAATGATTAGTCAGCCCAGTGTTCCTCCACTACCGCCACCACAGCCAGCTCAAAGACAGCCCTTTCAGGTCACTCCACAGTACACCAGAGATCCTAACTATGTCCCATTTAGAGAGAGATTGGCAAAACCATATCCATTTAAGAGGGAAGCAGTTAAGAAGATTTTCCGGTGTCAGTTAAAGAAACTAGATTTCAGCTGTCAGAGGCCAGGTGGCCTGAAGATGAAAGTAAGAAAGGTGATCCCAAGTATTATCCGTACCACCGGATGCTTAGTCACCCTCTTGAAGATTGTATTGTGTTCAAAGATTG
>NW_021536964.1:0-337 GCF_001605985.2 Dendrobium catenatum | reverse complement strand
AACTCTACGCGACTTTGTAACTGAATTTCAATTCAAAAGAAACTTACTGTAATCTGATCTTCCTAACTTGGTGGACGAATCAGTCTGTTGTATCTCAAACAAAACACTAGTAGAATTATTTCAACTGGGCGTGGCTCCTTGGTTTTTCCCCTTTCAGGATTTTCCACGTAAAAATCCTGTTGTTTCTTTATCTGTTCTGTTTGTGTGCTGGATATCCGTATAACGCTGAGACGAAAATTTTTTAACTTTATCGCCGCGTATATTCTAGCCCGCAACAATTCTTATAATATATTATTAAAAAAAATCACTTATATATTTTTTATATTAAAATTCTCTT
>NW_021536963.1:0-799 GCF_001605985.2 Dendrobium catenatum | reverse complement strand
AAATCAGAACTCAGATCATAAAGTCCTCGCAAAATGATGGTGAAATCTCTAGGTAGTGTCTTATCTACAAACCCATCCGCCTTCCAAAATTTACTCCGAAACTTAAATATGTTAAAACTCTCTCACCGAAAGAAAAGCAATCAGTTCGAGAGGAGGACGGGGTCGAATTTTTGGAGCCTACAATTGTAAATGATGTGGCTCTTGATGCTAAGTAACCTTGCACACACACACATGAGGGAAATTTTCTGTCTGCTGGTTAGAGTTTTCTGTTTTGATTAAATCATTCGGGATAAAATCCAAACATTGTCCTGGACTATCAGTTAAAAATAGAAACCCTAAATTAGGGCATCCTGGTTAAGGCATTCATCTTTAAGCACGTCATCCTGGACGATATTCATATCGACCCAGACGATAGGCTCAAATAAAAATGAATCAACCGCCAGTTCTATTTATGTATTCTTTATTTTTGGACATCATCCAGGATATTGGCCTGGATGATGCAGCATAATTATGCATAAATTAATATGGTAATTAAAGAAATTAATTAAGGTTTGATTGCATGATCACATAGGCCGGGATGGTCGTAGGATCGTTCAGGATGATCTCTTGGACGATTGACATCGGCCAACTTCTATTCAGGGTGATATTCAGGACGATTTTCCTTGGATTTGAACTAATTATCCATAACGATTGTGAGATCAGCCTGGATGATCAAGCTATTTTTTTATCATCCAGATATCCTTTTAGAGCGATTGTATGGACGATATTCAAGGAATTGTACTGATCGTACAGGATGATA
>NW_021536962.1:0-353 GCF_001605985.2 Dendrobium catenatum | reverse complement strand
GGTTATATAGTGTAAATAAAGGCTGAATGATTGACTTCTTTGTTTAATCCACGCCCAGTCCTTACACCCTCACTTGGTTCACCTATAATCAATTCCATTGGGTAGTTTTTAGAAAATCTCAAATCTCTAGGCAAAGGGTTTTCTATTTCCAAGTTTTCTTCCAAATTCATCTTATCAATCTTTTGGGAGTTAATCTCAATTTTATCTTCTTCAACATTTGGCTCTTTCATATTTCCAGATTCATCAAATACAACATGTGTGATCTCCTTAATTACCAAAGTTCTTTTATTGAATATCCTATAAGATTTTCCAACATTTGAGTATCCAACAAAAATTCTTTCATCTGATTTTGG
>NW_021536961.1:0-269 GCF_001605985.2 Dendrobium catenatum | reverse complement strand
GCATTAAAGGTCAACAACACGAACTCTGATTCTTTCGGGTCTGAAAGCGATGACATTGCCTTAATCTCAAGGGAATTCAAAATCTTTCTGAGGAAGAGTCATAAGCATCATCAAAATTAGAGAAAAGGTAAGTATAACAAATATTCTTAAGGATCTTTTGATGTTGTTTATTTTGAATGCAGGAAGTATGGACATGCAGAGCTGATTGTCCTACACTTTAGGATCACTCTAGAAAAGAAAAAAGTGAGGAGAAACCTAAGTTCAGGATG
>NW_021536960.1:0-250 GCF_001605985.2 Dendrobium catenatum | reverse complement strand
CTAGCTTTGAAAGAAAGATGGAGTTTCCATGCTTGAATTCTAAGGTGATGTGGTCAACCATGACATCATTAATCTTTTTTATTTTAAGTTTGGAGTGATGGTAATTTTAAATCATTAGGTTTTTTTACCTCTTTTTAAAGCATCTTTTTAATACAAAAATTTTAATTTCTATACTAAAAATTACTTTAAAAAACAGTAAAAATACCGTCCCAAACAAAACCTAAATCTAACAAAAACCAAGTCTTAGCAT
>NW_021536959.1:0-303 GCF_001605985.2 Dendrobium catenatum | reverse complement strand
ACTTCAGAGAAACAATGCCTCATGTTAGTTTGTTTTTTCTGAAGCAAATATTTTTCTCATATAGTATTCATGATTAAAAAAAACATAAATAAAATGTTTAGGGTTATTGTTTACTTACAAACTGTAATAGCTGCTGTAAAACTTTGAATCCCTCATGTGAAAACATTTCTAATCAATCAGAGCTTCGTGATCGGTACAGCTCGGTACTACTCGATCGGTACAGATTGATATTTTTTGTTACCGATTAGTATTGATTTTTATTTATCGGTACTGCTAGGTTTGAACATGAAAAGAACTTTAAAA
>NW_021536958.1:0-565 GCF_001605985.2 Dendrobium catenatum | reverse complement strand
GCATACTGAAAATGAGGCATTACTTTAACAAACATGTCATTCTCATGCAACAACCTCGAAATTTATGTTATTGATTGCAATGAACATATTATTTCTAGCTGCAAATCGTTCATCGATAAGCTCATAATCACCTTGATAAGCTAGCAATCATTTTACTGCTTCGATAAGTACATTATTGAACAATCTTTGAAATCAACGCCACCGGATCCGCACCACTTTTACAAGCGGACAGAAGGCATTTAATGCCCCTTTCTGCATTCAAAAATAAGTTTCTCAATTTCAATATAATACATCAAGCAGAATGTCGACACCTCTAAAAGCGATCGAAAATGAATTTCTTCGTTATGTTCGGAACATTCAAAATACTCAAAAGTGACAATCATATGGTCTAAATCCTTGCACGAGCGAAAATATAAACTTTGGCATGAATTATGAGACGACGACGACATGAAAAATGAAATGCATAATAACAAAAAATTTAGCAAAGGTTGATATTATATGTATAAAGTCGAAAAATATATATATATATATATTATTATTATATTCAACTGCTGCTAACCGTTAA
>NW_021536957.1:0-302 GCF_001605985.2 Dendrobium catenatum | reverse complement strand
CCTCCCCACATGACCATTCGCTAGTGGTGGAGTACGCCCTTCGTGGCACCATCCTAGTTTGCCAGTTGAGGTCCTCTGTGTGGAGCAAGTTTCCTCCCCATATGACCATTCGCTAGTGGTGGAGTACGCCCTTCGTGGCACCATCCTAGTTTGCCAGTTAATTTTGCCTATTTGGAGTAAGTCTTCTATCAACATCCTATAGGCCTAAGGTTATGTGATGCCCCTTCCTTAGACCCAAAGCTAGGTATTCCCTACTTTGGTTTCTAGTTGATCCGTCTTCTAGGAGTAAGTCTTCTATCAGC
>NW_021536956.1:0-299 GCF_001605985.2 Dendrobium catenatum | reverse complement strand
GTCTGATCGTGTGAACCTGAAATGTCATTAGATAAGACAGTAGTAGAGAAATAAGAGTATTTGCTATCATCAAAATCATAAACCATGAAAACAGTTCTGCAACAATCTCCCCCTTTTTTATGATGGTAAACACTACAATTTGAATTTTTAAAAAAGGAACATTTTATCCTAATCTCCCCATCACTAGAATAGCACATTAAAAAATAGGGGAGATAAACAATATTTTTGTTTTTTTTTATTTTTGAAAATAAAAAAAGATACAAATTCAGTAGTATGTTCTGGACGATATTTTATAGTCC
>NW_021536955.1:0-302 GCF_001605985.2 Dendrobium catenatum | reverse complement strand
ATGATCCGGATCAAGATAAGAGTCAAAACTATTTGCTTTGCAGATCTTGAGGATTTGAGATCTCCAAAGCGAATAGTTATCAGGTGAGAGGGGATTTTGAACTATGTTCTTGAGGTTAGAAAGAATGAATTTGAGAGAGGAAGAAAGCGTTGGGAGAGCTGAGGAAGAGTCACCTTGGTGACTTTTGGTCGGAGGAGCGGTGGTGGAGGACGCCATAAGTCGCCGGATTCGTCAATCCTCGTCTGATACCATGTAGTAAGTACAGGAACTTGTGAGCCAAGTTCAGGAAATCCAGAGCATTG
>NW_021536954.1:0-1824 GCF_001605985.2 Dendrobium catenatum | reverse complement strand
TTTGGCATTTAGTTGTGCAAAGTCACGTTCTTCTACTGTCTAGTCCGCAAAAGGTGTTTCAACTCTAACTCCATCAACTAATCTAGTTGGTTTTATATACCCTTCCTGAACAAAGTTTCACATACGATAATCAAGTGACTGCAAAAATGTAGACATGCGTGTTTTCCAAAAATCTAAAGGTATATTGTCGAATAGTGTAGGTCTAGTTATAGAGTAACCCTGGAGTGTATTTCGTTTTCCAAATGTAGCCATCTACGTTAATAAAAAAGTAGTCTAAATTATGGTTTTGAAACAAAGCTCTGATACCACTTGTTGAAACTCGTTCACTATGAATTAGGTTGTCAAATCTAAGCTTATGTCCCAGCGGCTAATCAAGAGGGGGGGTGAATTGGTAATTAAAAAATTAATCCCTCTTTTTAATTTTTAAACCGAAAAAAAACTTTAATGAGTTTTTCATAAAATGTTTTTCAACCACAGTTTTAAAAGTAAAAATACAAAAATAAAAAAGGCAGCGGAAAAATAAAGATACGAGGTTTATAGTGGTTCGGTCAAAACCTGACCTACACCCACTCCCCGGAGGCACCCTCCAAGTATTGCACTAATACCAATAGTGACTCTCCTTTTACACCCACAGCAAGGAGGAGAAGCCTTTACAAATACTCTTTCCACCACTACCCGGTGCGGTAGAGAACCATCGTCCTTTTACACTATCCCTAGTGTTGGCAGAGAACTGTTATCCTTTTACACTATCCTCAGTATTGGCAGAGAACATTCATCCTTTTATACTATCCCCAGTGTTGGCAGAGAATCATCATCCTTTTACACTCTCCCGGTGTAGGCAGAGAACCCTTCGGCTGTTCACACTCTCCATGTGTGGGCAAAAAACCCTTCGGTTGTTCACACTTTTCATGTGTGGGCAGAGAACCCTTCGGCAGTTCACACTCTCCAAGTGTCAACAGAGACTTGGATCTTCTTAATAGATATTCTCACAAGAATTCTAGAATGAAGAGAGAAAAAAGTGAAGTAATCACAAACCAAGAGTAAAGACTCTTACCTTTGAGTACTAAGTGAAACCTTCTCGCTCCAATGGTAAGAATTCTCCTTCAAACACTCTCTCGCACTCTCTCCTTGACTCTTCTTTTAATAGGCACGAAGATCAGTAGGCAAAAAGATTATGTGGCATTTTAGTTTGGACTATTTATAGGAAAGACACAAAAAACCGTCCAAAAACTGCAAATATGCAAGTCAATACGAATTGGATCATCCCGTACGATTGTGGATTGTCATGGACGATTTTACTTAAATGCCTTGGAAATGAACCTAATGTATATGGGTATGAAATGATTTCGTACACACACATCATCCCGTACAAACTAGGTTCGTCCAGTACGAACGGTTATTCCATAGGTCGGTTCTCAAAAACTGCAGAACGACACTTAATTTTTCAGAGTCGAATCACTTTGTCCTGGGATGAATTATGGGTTCGTTCAGACAAAAGTTTTACAAAGAGAAAATCATCCTGGGACGAATACACTTTGTCCTGGATGATAGTACTCCAGAGAGCAACTCGTCTTGGAATGAATACACTTCGTTCTCGAACGAAAATTTCCAGAGAACATTTCGTCCTGGGATGAATACACTTCATCCTGGACGATCAGGACTTAGAAAAATTTTCTTTAATTCCTGTTCGTTCCATTACTCTTACGAGGAGATAACTAACTTGATCATCCTGTACGAATTATATTCGTCCCGTACGATCAGTATAAATTTCTCAAGATCTCCTAAAGTGTGTGTGTGTGTGTGTATTCACTCAATTACAATCAC
>NW_021536953.1:0-454 GCF_001605985.2 Dendrobium catenatum | reverse complement strand
TGCCCCTTCTCTTTTTAATAATGTCAAAGGGGAAGAACATACTATTGTATTTATATCTTTCTGTACAAAAATTTAAAACAACAAAAAATTTGATTTCCCCTATTTTTTAAAGTTTTATTTTAGTAAGGGGGAGATTAAGAGAAAATCTTTTCATTTTTATAAATTCAACTAGTAATGTTTGCCATCATCAAAAAGGGGGGAGATTATTACGGATATGTTTTCATGGATTAGAATTTTGATGATAGCAAATATTCATGATTTTCTACGGCTGCCTTATCTACGAACTTTTCAGGTCCACAAGATCTAGTGTAACTCAAGCCAGCTCAAGATTGGGTAGATTAAGTCTGAGTCAGTTTATATTTTTTTCTTTTTTGAGTCTATTATAAATAATGTGGTTCCTGATACAAGATTTGAGAGAAACCTAGTGAGAGAAACCTAGTGAGAGAAGCTCTGA
>NW_021536952.1:0-308 GCF_001605985.2 Dendrobium catenatum | reverse complement strand
CTCCCTCTCTAGTTTTATCAACAAGAAGAATATCATCATAAAAAAACATACACCAAGGTACAACCTCTTGCAAATGTATAGTGAAAACATCCATGACTAAAGCAAAAAGATATGGGCTTAAGGCTGGTCCTTGATGTTGTCCAATAGAAATAGGAAAAAACTTGGTCAAACCACCTTGTGTCTGAACACAAGTAACACCTCATGCATTCATATCCTTAATGACTTGAATATAAGCATTATAAACCCCTTTCATTTCTAGAACTCTCCATGACACTTCTCTTGGAACTTTATCATATGCTTTCTCTAAA
>NW_021536951.1:0-260 GCF_001605985.2 Dendrobium catenatum | reverse complement strand
AAATAGAGTGCAAATACTAATAGGTCTAAAATCATTACAAGTACTCACAGAGTTATTTTTGGGAATAAGCATAATAGAAGTCGAGGTAAAAAATTTAGGTATATGATTACCATAAAAATCGTCCTTAACAACAAAAAAGAGATCATCACCAATAATATGCCACATTTTTTGAAAGAATATCATAGTAAAACCATCCGGCCTAGCAACCAACTCACCATTCATACAAAAAAAGTCCCTTTAACCTCCTCCAAAGAAGGATG
>NW_021536950.1:0-222 GCF_001605985.2 Dendrobium catenatum | reverse complement strand
GCTAATAGGGTAAAATTTGTGCATGCCTCATTTAAGGGCTGTCCTGCATTGTTGTTTGAAGATTCAGTGGTTTCTCAACTTGCAGCTCCTTTCTCTTCTACATTAGTTGGTAAATTTGTTATGCATAGACCTAATCTTGATGTTATTCGTAAATTTTTCTATTCTCTGAAACTTTTTGGTTCTTTTAACGTGGGATTGCTGGATCCGAGGCACATTGCGATT
>NW_021536949.1:0-839 GCF_001605985.2 Dendrobium catenatum | reverse complement strand
CCTCTTCCATATTTTCTTCTCTTTCTATGTCTTCTTCTCCTCTCTCCCCAAGTACCTGGATCTCCGAGCGGCGACGCCAATGGATCTCAGGTTCTTGATCTGGTAATGAGACTTCTTCGATCAGCGGGCTGCGATCAAAGTTGGTTTCTTCTTTTGGAGGGGCTGGCGATCGACGGGATCCCCTGGAGGATTCTCCAAGGTGTCGACCGTCTTGTTGGGTGTCATCGTGGGTCTTCTTTGGAACCCATCTCTGACGATGCTGGTTAGTGGGGGCGGATCTCCGGGAGGCTGTACCGGATGTCACGCCCAGCTCATTCATTCTTTCTCTTTTTCCTTCTTCATCTCTGTAAGGCTTTGGCCTCCAGATCTTCTTTCCCTTCCACCGGGACCTTTCGACGGCGGATCCCTGAACTTGAGGTTCAAGTGTCACGCCCCGATGTTCACCGCACGAAGCTCGTCGTTGATATCTTCTTTGTTCAGCTATCATAGAAGATGATAGCCTTTCCCTTTGAGGAGTTCTTCTAGCCTCAATAACTAGCGGCCTCTGAAATTGCTTCTTCATAAGTCCCCTCTCCTTGACTGTTTTCAGCACTCGATGTACTCGAGCTGATAGACGTTCAGGTTCTCTAGTCTTCTGAGGGGTCGGTGCTTGTGGTCGATGCTCCCAGAATGACTGTTTGAGTTCGCCAGAAGGGCTATTTCTTTTCACCCACTTAAGGTTGGTAAACCTATTCTGGGTGGGGACATTGGCCTCAATCTCTTGGGCTGGCAGGTTTGATGGATGCATAGGCACTAATTGCTATTGAGCTCGAAGCTCAGCATTCAGCTTTCTCCTCTGC
>NW_021536948.1:0-2910 GCF_001605985.2 Dendrobium catenatum | reverse complement strand
ATGTGCTATTTTATTTTCTACAATCTTTTATAGTTTGAAATTCTTTTTAACTCAAATTTCACACAACCAAATATAATGATAATTATACACAAAAGAAGAGACAAATATAACAAACCAAATAATGTACAAAAACCAATAATATGTAAATGGGATTTGCAAACTAAAATGCACAACAATAAACATACAAGTATGGTAGCAAAGACATGCACAATGTGTATAGATGAATACAAATCAGTATAATGAGTGATTAACAATAATATACAATAATATAAATAATCATACTCACTCTTATTAGAACTCACAATTGTAGTCTTATGTAATCCTATAAGTTATATTACATAAGATTGATATGTCACCAAAGATCGTTTTGATCGAGAACAAATCTTGAGGCATATTATAGTTGGCAACTTCCAAAATTAAATGAGAGACCATTCGAACTTCAATTTCAGTAAACTTAGAACAAAACTGAATTTCTCAAGGAGATGAACCCAAAGACAACAAAATCGGTCCAATTCGGGCCCAAATGGGTCCAGTTCAGGGGGCTGAAGCACATTTAGAAGATTTAAAGTTTAAATTGGATGACCAAATGATATCCAAACATATCATGTTTATTATCAAATAGAGAGGCTCAATGAGACAAATCCAACGAGCCCAATATCACTTAATGCTGACATCATTAAGACACTTAAATGCTTAGAAATGCTCTATGATCTAGGGAATCAATGCGGGTCGTCTGATGGAGCACTCTAAACCTGTCATGGATCTTCTCCATATTTACAGAGTGTGTCACTCACAAAAATATATAAATAGACCCTCAGTCTCTATATAAAGATGACTTTTTGGTTGGAGATTGGAGAGAGCTCTAAGGCTTTAAGGATCATAGAGTTCTACTCAGGCACCACCGCTGGTGAACTTCTACTAACCATCGTCGATCCACTGTCCTGCCACTGACTGCCGCAGGACCACCACCCGACCATCGACCTCCGTGGAACCACTATTCAGCCACCAAGTGGAACTTCCACCTAGCCCGTCGTCCACAAAACCGGACTTAATTTCCACATCGGATCGCTATCGAATACTTTCAGTCACACATTGGAATCCACTACTTGGCCACTAACCGTCACATTACTAGCATTCAACAGCATGACCATCTGAACTTTCATCGAGCCCACCCGACCACCACCAACTTTTACTATACAAAATAAGCTAATTTCCAGTGAAAATAAATCTTATCAGAAATTCTAGTGATATGTTTTTGGCAGAATTACCAACTGGAATATTTCCGACAGGAATACGCATGGATTTATATACAACAAAATTTAAAAATTTTTGTTGTGGAAAATAATTATTATAAATATTTTAAAATTATTCATTTTGTTAAATTAAATTAAGTAATTTAATAGACTTATGTATCGAAATTAGATTAATTAAATTCAATAGTTATTAAACTAAAATAATTAAAATAATTTTAATAATTATTGTTTTATGGTTAAATAACTAATTTAGATAAATTAATTAGCTAATATAATATATATTGATAAATAGTTTTAAAAATAAGTTAACTAATTCCCTAATGGTTATTTTCAAATTAATTTAAAGTTAAATAGGTTTTCATGATAATTTGGAATTCTTTTAAAATTATAATGTTAGTTTTAAAATTATTTATTAATTTTAATATTCTTTCACTTATAAAATAAATAAAAAAGTAGTATTTTAACAGATATTTATTTAATGGGCGGTTTGTTGGGCATTCGATAATTCTATCAATGGGGCAAGGTTCAAATCCCATTGCGATGCATCGATGGTTGTGTTAGCCCGGGCGGTCAACAGGTCGGGTGAGCCATCGATGCGACTAATTTAAATGGTAAAGCAAGCCCTAGCCTGGGGCGTAGGGGTGTCCATTCGGGTCCAAGTCGGGTCGGGTTTTCGGGTCGAATCACGGAACTTTGACCCGGCAGCTGTTCGAGTCAACCCGAACTCCGATGGCAACCCTTTTTTGAAAAATGGGTTCAGGTTTCTGGACCCGAACACGACCCTATTCGGGTGCCGGGTAATACCCGACCCGACACTGAATGACCCGGGATGTGACCCCAAACATATTTGTAATTTTTCCGGGTCAGACTATTAATCGGGGGTCAATCATCGTAGTATTTGTTTTTCTTCCCCAGGGTCGAAAAGGTCTTGCTGGTTTCTTTGCCTCTATTTGGGTTTTTCCCCCCCATTTTTTCGCTTTGGTATTTCACTCTCGGGTAATCTTATATATCGGTCTCTCTCAATCTCGCGTTTTTCTCTGGGTCAAATCGTATTTGTGATTCGTGCTGTGGTATTTCGTTTTTTTGGCTGGTTGAATTATTCTTGGCAGGATACCCGGTATATATCCCCGTATCCCCGGGTCCGATTTTTTCAAAACTGTGCGTTGACTTATTCTACTGAATCTCTCTGATATCTCTTGAACCCCTTTTATGGGTTTTTTGTGGCTGACCCTGAACCCATCCCCCTTGGTATTTTTCGCGGTGTCTCGAAGATTTCCGTATTTTTTTGGTTTGTCTTGTTTTCGTGTCGTTTCCGTCAAACATATTGACACCTTTTCTACTTACTTCTCTTGGTGCATTCTTCCGGCATGTCATGGGTATAAACAGTGGATCTCGTACCATTATACGCATTAAGTGGCCTTTGTCGGTGCAGTTTCACCTGGAAGGTTAATCGTTTCTTCTTACCTTTGCCTAGGAAACTAATATTATGTTTTTCTTTTTTACTTTTGGCGCTCTACACAAATTTTCTGCCTTTTTGATAATAATCTTTATTCAGTGAATTTAAGCTCGTCAACACTTTTACTTGTGGTTTTGGTTTTGCATCGGTGCTGTTTTTGTCTCTCCAGATTGGCGTAATTTTCTGATGCTCGACGTTGAA
>NW_021536947.1:0-241 GCF_001605985.2 Dendrobium catenatum | reverse complement strand
TTATTGATGTAACATTATAAAATTGCTCGTTAATTATAATGTTATGATGTGCATTGATCCACAAATAGTGCTCTTTAAATGACTATATGGAGCGTTGGAAGCATGCTTGAGAAGTTTTATGATCTTAAGAGTTAGGGATCCAAAAATTTAGTTCGAATCTGACCTAAAAATTTGGGTGAGGGTCAATCCAGATCCAAAACGGGACAGGTTTAGGTTCAACAAATCAATCTGTTTAAACAAT
>NW_021536946.1:0-271 GCF_001605985.2 Dendrobium catenatum | reverse complement strand
TAATATCAGCATATTCAAGTTTGGTTCATGTTTGTTCGAGCTTATTATTTGTTTTCATGTTTGGTTCATTTAAATTAATGAGTGTTCATGTTCGGTTCATATTCGTTCGTTTAGTATTTATCGAGATTGTTCGCTAACATATTTTACAAATTTTTTCTAACTATCAAACAAACACATTCATGAATATATATATATATGAACAAACACATTTATAATAAAAGTAATTGTCTGTGCAATAAAGGCAGTGATTATTTATATTTATTAATTATAT
>NW_021536945.1:0-212 GCF_001605985.2 Dendrobium catenatum | reverse complement strand
ATCATTAAATATATATTATTTCAAGTTTATAATTAAAAAAATAATTTTCTTATTCAATTATTGAGCCACGGACCATCTCTATAAGTCATTAATTAGTCATAACTAGCAACAAATATTAATATGAATAATAGTTAATTAAGTTGATAGAAATCTTAAAAATTATTATCATATCATAAAATCTTTAATTTCTGCATCAATTCTTCAATTTTTTC
>NW_021536944.1:0-305 GCF_001605985.2 Dendrobium catenatum | reverse complement strand
AACACAAGCACCAACAACTACAAGTCATCATACAAGCAAGATAATCTGATGAATTTGATGGCCCGAGGCCTACAAGTACAACGCAGGAGAACTACGACAATGCAGTTCACTTACAAGTAGTAGTAATAGTTATGCTACAAAGGTGAGGGATCCTTTATAAACATACAATATACCCACGCCCAAAGAAGTCATCGTAATAGAAGGCGACCAATATCACAACACCTTTACAATCAATCATTGTCCAATGTTAAGCAAGTACATTGATCTGTTACAAGCAAAGATTGATGATACTACAACAAATACAA
>NW_021536943.1:0-1732 GCF_001605985.2 Dendrobium catenatum | reverse complement strand
TCAAGGTTGAGTTCCCACTTAGTTGGTCGATGAACTTCTATGATTTTAAATGTATTCCTTCGTTAGTGATGTAGTACATTGTATTTTGAGATGTAATCGTCACTACTTTTTGGGCTTGGGTCTTTTTAAGAAGAGATTGCCCCCGACTGCTCCCTTTTGGCAGTCTACCTCCCATTCATGAATTACTCTGAGCTGCCAGAGTAGTCCTATGAATGTGACAGTGTTACCTCCACCTCGCACAGGGTCCTACCTGATTAGGGTAGGTGTCACCGCTGTGGTCTTCTAATAATCATAGATCTCACTCATGATTATCATACTAGGTGTCAGGAGTGCTCCCTTGTCACCTCAGAGTTGTGCTGTGATGTAGTACATCTGTTCTCAGGTGTTAGCACCACAGTTCCAAGAGCCCCGGTTTTCCATCAGAAGGCTGACTCCTTGGTTTCTTTCACCAGCGTACTTTAGCATCCACTCCCTACTCTTAGCTGCTAGAGTAGCCCTACGGATGTTGCTTGGTTGTGTTCACTTCTCACATGGTCCTACCCAGTTAGGGATAGTTGTTACCACTGTGACCCTTCTAGTAATCATTAATTTAGTTCATGATTACTATCCTCGGTAGTGGGGATGTCCCCTTACTACCTAGAGTTATTTTCTTAGTTGTGGTGTGGTACATCTATTCTCAGGTGTTAGCACCGCGACTTCAGGAGCTTTGATTTTCCAGTAGAAGATCAACTCCTGTGTTTCTTTACTCCACCTGCTCTTTACATTCATACCCTACTCTTAGCTGCTGGAGTAATCCTATGAATGTTGTGCTGTTACTTTTTCTCCCCACAGGGTCCTACCCAGTCAGGGTAGCTGCTACTACTGTGACCCTTCTAATGATACTTCACTTCTATACATGATTACCGTACTCAGGTGGTAGGTGTGTCCCCTTCACTACCTAGAGCTACTTTTCTCCTCGTCGTGTAGTATACCTTGCCAAGGATACTAACATCACCACTTTAAGAACTTTGATCTTTTAGCAGAAGATCAGTTCTTTTACTATTTTTTTTTTGTGACCCGTATTACCATTCATACTCTAGACTCGATTGTCAGAGCCGTCCTATGAATGTGTTGAGGTCACCTTCACTTCCCACAGGGTCCCACTAGTTTGTGTGGATGTTACCACTGTGAGGTTTTACTTACTCAGAGTTGTTTCCCTTGGTAGAGAGGATGCTCCCTCGCTGCTTTGACTCTTTTCTTCTTACATGATGATACGGAGCATCACACCTCAGATGCTACCATCATCTTTTCCTTGAGTTTTGATCCTCTTGTAGGGAGTCAGCTCTTTCAGGTACTTTTACCATTTGTTTTCCCATTGAGATCCGACTCCTAGCTGCCGGAGAGGTCCTTTGGATGTCTTGATCTTGTTTCTACCTCTTACAGAGTCCCCATTAGTTAGTATGGGTTCACTACTGTAGCCTCTTTGAGGATTAGTTTTACCAGGCGTAGTCTTGCCTTCTGTAGTAGAGGTGCCCCCTCGCTACTCGAGTCCTTTTTTTACTCCTTTGGAATGAGATCGCCCCCTTACACACTTTACAATGGGTATATCTCTTCCAGCTTTCTTGAGAGATGTCGTTCTGATGTCTTCTCCCCATTTTGTGTAGGGTTAGGGTTCTTTAGGAGATCCTGACAGCATTTGGATACTCATGGCCACGGCGATTTGTCCTCTACCATGTGGTTACCAGAGCGCTAG
>NW_021536942.1:0-1389 GCF_001605985.2 Dendrobium catenatum | reverse complement strand
AACTTGAATCCTTTCCACTCTTAGTGACATAGAAAACATAGTATTTAATAACTAGTTAAAATAATAATTATAAAATTGATTATTTAATTATTATTAAAAATAATTAATTATTTAATTATTACTTACATAACCAATTATTTTATTTATATAATTTTTAATGATGCATCATCAAAAATAAATTTTATGATCGTGCATGATCTCGAGGCAAATTCTGATTCAAAACTTCTGATATTAATTAGGGACCATCCAAACTCCGATTTCAGCAAACTTATTGCCGAATTGAACATCTTGAAAAGGCGAGCTGAATGACACGAAATTCAATCCACAGCCTAAATGGGTTCAAATCACGGACCCGAAGCATATTTGGAAGGTTCAAATCATAAATTGGATGATCAAATGATTTCCAAATGTGGCATGCTTCTAGTCAAATCGAGCGACTTGACGAAACGAATCCAACGAGCTCAAGATCGCTGAATTATGACATCTTTAAGGCACTCAAATACTCGATAAACTGTCCATAATCAACGAAATTAATATCAACGGTCCACTCGAACCACTCCGAACGTGTTCTTGATCTTTTTCATATTTACTGGACATTTCACTCCCAGAAAACTAAAAATAGACCCTCCATTCTTCATAATAGGTGAAGGAAGGGAATGAAGAGAAAGAAGGAATAAAAATATGAGATCTCTCTTGCCACCAAGCTCCTCCTCGACCACCGACCATCGTCAAACTTTGTTTAAACTTTTGTCCTGTCACCAATTGTTGCCGAACGTCAGGCCACCACTTGTCGTTAGATTTTCTCCCGGCTATCGACCGTCACCAAACTACGGTCTTTCCGACCTCCGACACCCCCCGACTATGGTCCTTCCAACTATCGTCGCCCGACTATGGTCTTTTTAATCATCGTCACTCCACTACGGTCTCCCCGACCACCATCGCCCGACTATGGTCCTTCCGACCACCATCACCCGACTATGGTCTCCCCGACCTTCGTTGCCCGTCAAGTATGGTCTCTAATCGTCGTCTCCAAAATATGGTTGTTCCAATCACCGTCACCCGACTACAATCTTTCTGACCTCCGTCGCCTGACTATGGTCTTTCCAACTACCATCTTTCCGACTACCGTCGTCTGACTATAATTTTTCCAACATCCGCCACATGACGACTACGATCCTATCAACCACTGCCCCCCAACTATAGTACATTCAACCACCATCACCAACTACAGTCTTTCCGTCCTCCGTCGCCTGCCGACTACGGTCCTTCTGACCACTATTACCAACTACAGTCTTTCTGACCTCCATCGCTTGCCGATTATGATCCTTCCGACTGCCATCATTCGACTACAATCCTTCCAATCCATTATCGCCAATTACGATCTTTCCG
>NW_021536941.1:0-222 GCF_001605985.2 Dendrobium catenatum | reverse complement strand
CTATCTTCGAATTCTTGGTACCCTCCTCCTCCCGAATGGATTAAATTTAATTTTGATGCGGTCCTTTTACCATCTAATCTTGCTGCTATTGGAGGTGTTTTTAGGGACCACAAGGGCAGATTTTTAGATGCTTTCAGGTATAAAGGTATTCATTGGGATGCTGGACTTCTGGAATTGCTTGCATTTATAGCCTTGAAGAAGCAATTATTGATTGGATGATGG
>NW_021536940.1:0-281 GCF_001605985.2 Dendrobium catenatum | reverse complement strand
AGGGGTATTCTGGTCATTTTGGGCTTATGGCCACTAGTGGTCAAAATGAGTCCAGAAAAAAAACAATTTATTGATCAACATATCAATATTAATAGTCTGGAAGTGACTAGAGGCTTTGGTGAAGGCTCTAATGTCAGAATCTTCAAGGCGACAGGTCTAGTGGCATAATTGTAAATATTTGAAGGTTTTACAGCCTTTGGATTTTAATTCAAATTCAGGGGTTAGAGACCTCAGAATGGGCTCCAAATCGAAGGGTAACCTCTAGAGACATGTCTTATCAC
>NW_021536939.1:0-228 GCF_001605985.2 Dendrobium catenatum | reverse complement strand
TTGGTGGGCGTGAGTGCAAGTACAAACACCCCTACGATGTATTTTCATACAACTACTAAGGATAATCTCATACTTTGTACGACGAACATCACGTGGTAGAGGACAAATCGTCGTGGCCACGGATTGTCGAAAAGTAGAAGAAATCCTTTGGAGTTATATTTATACAGAGGGGTATATATAAGTAACAAAGGAAGAACAACTATCATATTATGATCGATAAGAGAAGGA
>NW_021536938.1:0-208 GCF_001605985.2 Dendrobium catenatum | reverse complement strand
TGTGTGTGTGTGTGTGTGTGTGTGTGCGCGCGCGCGTGTGTAAGGAGAAGCTCTAAGTTAAGCAATTTCCCTTATTTAAAAACATATTTAAAATTAATTTAAATGCAAAAGGCCGGTCAGGTGACACCTGGCAACCTCATATTGGATTTGCGGGCCATAGTGGTAGTGCCCAATCATTGGCAATGATTGGCATCGTGATGAATCATTG
>NW_021536937.1:0-287 GCF_001605985.2 Dendrobium catenatum | reverse complement strand
AACTTAAAGCATAATAAAGGAGCAATATTAATGTTACAGATCAAATTATAGTCGCAGTAACCACATAATTTTGAATTAGTATAGAAATAATAAAGCTTACATGTAGTAGTAGAATCTTTAAATAGTAAAGTGATAAATAAAGGAAGCTAGTAAATCAATATAATGAAGAAATAAATAAAATAGTTTGTGTGCCAAATCACTATAGTGGTTATTTTATAAGTACTATCAATCATAAAGAAATCATATAAAGTTATAAAATCAAACACTACAGGAAAATCATTCATTAT
>NW_021536936.1:0-282 GCF_001605985.2 Dendrobium catenatum | reverse complement strand
ACACCATATACTTAAAGTTATAAAGGATAAAGTAACGAAACTAGTACAAGTGATGGTGAACTAATCAAATTTCAATTTTAGCAAAAAATATATCTAATCTTTAATCTGGCTTATTCATTTTATAATTCAATAGTTAATGTTATATTCACAGAATATAAAATCAAAAATAATAATTTTAAGGGTGATTGATTAGGATAATTGTTAAGGAATCATAAATGCTTGAATAGTGACTTTGTTCATTCCAAAATTCTTTTAGACTTTGATGTATTATACTATATTAGT
>NW_021536935.1:0-1881 GCF_001605985.2 Dendrobium catenatum | reverse complement strand
CGTAAAAACCTTGGTGTTCACTTTCTCTTTTCTGTTTTTGTGCGGAATACTTGTGCAACGCTAGGATGCGAATTTACAAACTCTACCGCCGCGTATATTCTCGCACGCAACAATAGTTAAGAAAATCATTCATTGTGAGGCTTTCTTCTGTGTTTTCAATCTCATAAATTGATGACTTACAAAAAAGAAAAGAAGAGCAATATTGCCAAATGAAGACAAAGTCAAAATTGAGAGCACACGCTGTGAGCGGGAATTTGAATATTTTTGACATAGTTTATGAAGCAGTCGAAGAGGCGAAGAAGATGGCAAAGAAGCTTATTTAACAACTCTTTCAAAATGAAGCTCGTGAAGCAGGATCCGAAGAGGCGGAGAAGAAGACGAAGAAGAAGCTCCTTTTAGCGACTCTTTCAAAAGTCCTCATGCCAAGCGGAGAAGAAGGCGACCTTATGGAAGTCATAGAAGATGAAGAGGCTGAAATATTTGTAAAAACCTATCGAATAAGATGGCTGAGAAGAGGAAGCTGTGCAAAACAGAGGAAATCATGAAATAATATGCAACGGAGTGTTAAACAATAATTTATTACCAAATGGAAGCCAACCCGCCAACCTGACTCCAGCCTGACCAGAACAATTTAAGTTTGGATTGACCCGTTTAATAAATGGGTTAGATTCGAGTCATATATTCTAACTTGTTTATTAAACGAGTTGGGTTCAGATTTACACACCAACTTAGATTTTGAACAAAAAACGACTTTTAATATTTTTTTCTTAATTTCTTTCTATTTATTGGTATAATCAACTGATTTTTTATTAATTAAGATAAAATTTATAATTAATAAGCTAAAAAACAATTTAAAAAAAAAATTAAAACAAAAAAAATAGATTTTATTCCAAATGAAAAGGGGCATACAACCAATAGACCAACAAAGCCAACAAAAAAATACAAAGCTGAAAAATATCACATTCAAGGACAAAATGCAAAGTAATATGTAGAGGATAAGTAATCCAAAGTGTCATACTCAGAATCGTCACCGGGTTGTCAAGCTTGGATCATTCATTAGAGGAAGAAACAACGAGGAGACTCAAATACGAAAGCCAACCTAGACCACAAAGGAACCACCAAGGTTGCAAAAACAAGACATGGCCTTCCAGGGGGTGTGCAGGAAACTTGCATCATCATAATCTGAAAAACAAAAGCTAACACCCCAAAATCTTGCATCAATCCACAAGACACCCAACTAACCAATTGGCCAACCTTAGGTCTGAAGGGACCACCATTACCCAAGGCAATCCATAAAAAAAACAAAAAATCACGTCTGAAAGACAAAAAGAACCCAAACAAAGGAAAAAGATCAAAACAAGGGCCATCAATACCACCCCAACACTCCAAAGAAAGAAGTCAAATCCAACCAAGCAGACGCCAAAAATAGATATAATATTTTTTAATTAAATGGATTATCGGGTTGGCTTAGGGTTGCTAGCAGGTCAGGTATGAGTTCAATTTTTTGACCTGCTTATTAAACAAGTAGGGTTCAGGTTAATCGAATTTGGGTTAGGTCAATTTCGAGTACAATTTGAACCCGACTATTAGCCCATTGTGACACCCCTATATTTATGTATTTGATATTTGTACAAAATTAAGTTATTATTGTTATTTTTTTTTTCCATCAATTTCTAGCACGAATAATTATAATAAAAAAAATTATTTAAATCGCAATAGAAATCAAATCCTAATATTATTGAAATAATCAATTAAATTGTCAAAATTGGTGAGCATGAAATCAAGATATAATCCAAATCAAGTTGAATATGTTTATGTTTATGATCAGAGAACTTCTATGCAATTTTTTTCCTCCCGAGATTAGGGTTCGGGCGGCGCTTT
>NW_021536934.1:0-554 GCF_001605985.2 Dendrobium catenatum | reverse complement strand
CCACAAATTCAGATTTTCAAAATCTAAAAAAGGTTTGGTTTCTTTCAAATTGGGTATGGAGCAAGTCTATGATAATATGGGGTGGACTACATTAAAGCAAGTCCTACATTACTTTGGTTTTGCCAACAAGTTTGCTAAATTTATTATGGAGTGTGGAGTCCCCTACATTTTCTATTTGTATAAACGGGAATTACTCAAATTGGATGAATGCTTATTGTGGATTTCGGCAAGGTTGCCCTCTTTCTCCATTTTTTTTATTCTTTGCTCTCAATTGCTTTCTAATGCGTTGAATGAAAAGAAGAATAGAATTGGAGTTAAAATACATGCAAGTAGTCCTAGAATCTCTCACTTACTTTATGCAGATGACATTGAAATTTTTTTGAGGCTAATATTAAGATGGTGAAGGAGATTAAAAATATTTTTATGGATTGTTGTTGTTGGACAGAACAAAAGATCAAATATCAAAAATCTGAAGTTCTTTTTGCTAAAGCAGTTAAAAATAGGAAAAAAGGTTGATTTGTCGCTTGATGGGATTGAGAAAAGTCAAGGAGATG
>NW_021536933.1:0-527 GCF_001605985.2 Dendrobium catenatum | reverse complement strand
TATTTCAGACAAAATTTTGGCAGCCTCCCGGCGTCTCGCCCGTTTAGGGGAAAAACCAAGAGGCCGCCTACCCGCCACGTCACTAAAGACGTGCACGGTTGGTGTTGGTGACACCGCGGCGGTTGTATTTTTATTTTTCTCCCACCATGCGCACTAAAGGCGTGCTTGGGGTTTTTTAAAAAAAGCATTTTTTTAAAGCAATTTTGATTTCCCCCTGCCCGGGGGTACTTATGAGCGACCCCGCCTCGCCGTAGGTGCCGCACCGGGGTCCCATCCCACCACGCGCACTAAAGGCGTGCTTGGGGCGGTTTTCCGGTTCGCCACGAACATTAAAGCAGAGTTTCGGGTTTAGAAAATCCCATACCTTCGCGGGTTGTTGTGGTTGGCACGTAGATCGAGAGGTCGCTCGCCTACCTCGTCGTAAGTGTCGCACCGGGGTCCCATCCCATCACGCGCACTAAAGGCTTGCTTGGGGCAGTCTACTGGTCCAACACGAACATCGAGGAAGGAGAGGGAAGGGGATTAAT
>NW_021536932.1:81908-101879 GCF_001605985.2 Dendrobium catenatum | reverse complement strand
ACTATCGTACAGTACGATGTGACAAAAACAAAGAGATTGTCCAGGACGATATCCGGGACAATCATACTTCATCTCTGTTCATCGTATGGTACTATCTTGTTCGTATAGTACGATGTTCAAAATTTAATTAGTCCTGGATTTTATGCACTAATCACGGGTTAATTTAAGTAAGTATTTAAAATAGATCGTACCGTACAAAAAGGTTCGTACAGTAAAAACGGCGCAAAATCACTTACTTAAACTAAACTATGGCTAGGGTTTTTGATCTGAACATATCGTATAGTACGAATACATTCGTACAGTACGATCTATTCACAGAATCGTCCACATAGCTTGGATCGTACGGTATGAATTACAATCGTACAGTATGATCTCCAGAGAAGAAATTTTATTACATTTTGCAGTTAAATGTGTGTGTGCATGGTTGCTCTTACTCTTATGCATTTTGTGGCCAGACTCAATAAATTAAAAACAAAATAAATGGAAAAATACAATGTTTGACTCATACTCCTAATCTACCCGGTCTTGAGTCTTCCTTTCGTCCTGAGTCACTTGTGATCTTCCTGAAATATTAGTACTCAAGGATAATAGCAAATAAAATAATATTCAATGAATAGTTGTTCCAAAACACTCATTATTTGGCATCATCGAAATCTCAAACTCGGGGTCATGGGTTGCAACAGAAGGGCCCTTTGGCAGAGATTAGATTTTCATTTGATATAGGACTTGCCTATGGTGGTGGGGGGAGATTTCAACTGTTCTCTATCCAAGGAAGATAAGAAGGGAGGGAAAAGATTTTCTTTATCACTGGTACCTAAAGAAATTGAAGCCTTTTTTACTCGTAGTGGTTTACATGAGGTTGGTGCATCAGTCCTAAGTTCACTTGGTGCAATAATAAATCTGGGGTAGAAAGGATACTTGAAAAGAAGATAGATGTTTTTTAAATACAGCTATAAATAACTCTTCCCACCGAATGGTTGTTAGGCACCCAGCTAGAATTACTTCAGATCATTTCCTTATCCTTTTAAACTTATTGGAATTCAGCCCTTTGTATAACAAAAATATCAAATTTTAAGATGTTTGGGTTTCAATCCCAACTTCACTTATGGTGGAGAGGGAGGCTTGCAGGAAGAATACTTTTGGAAGTCTCTCTCAAATTTTGAATTATAAGATGAGAAGGGCTTTAAAGGCTTTATTGTTTTGGAGCAAACCCAAGTTTAAAAACATAAACCATTCAAAGGATAGTCGTAACAAAGAAATATTTGAATTACAAGTTAAGGAAGCCAATTTTTGGCCTCTCTCGGTTGAAGAAATCTAGGCATTAAAAGCTAAAATAGTTGAATTGAATTCATCCTTGGATCGGTTATGCACATGGTGGAGGCATCGTGCAAAGGTCAAATGGCTAGTGGAAGGTGATTGTAATTCCACGTTTTTTCAAGCCTTTGCTAGTGCAAGAAGAAATTCCAACTTCATATAAAAGATCAAAGATGAAAATACGATGGTGGTCAAATATGAACATCAAATTGAAGACGTTTTGATCTATTTCTTTAAAGAAAAAAATGGAAAGAGAGAATCTGCTCAATGAATGGATAGCCTAAACCATAGAGATGTTTGAATGAAGAGGATATTTTGATGTTGAACAAAGAATTCTCATTGGAAGAGGTGGAGTTGTGATCAAGCAAGCTGGAGGGAACATAGCTCCTTGGAATGATGGTATTTCCTACTCATTTCTTAAATCCTATTGGTCCATTATAAAAGAAGATTTTTTTAATGGGGTTAATCACTTCTTCAAATCCAGGGAAATGTGTAAAGAGTGGAAAGAGACTATTATAGTACTGATCCCAAAGGTAAATAATTCTTTGTCTCCTTCAAACTTTAGACCCATTAGTCTTTGCAACACTTTTTATAAAGTAGCTGCCAAGGTTCTATTGAATAGAAAGTTGCTTATTATCCCAAAGTTGATCTCAAAAAAATAAGTGGCATTTCTAAAAGGAAGGTCACTTTCGGATCATGTCCTTATTGCCCTGGAAATCTTCCAAATGTTCAGGTATTCTAAATCTCCTAAAGGTTTAGTCTCCTTCAAATTAAATATGGAGTAAGTTTACGAATCTATGCGGTGGCCCACTATGGTGAAAGCTTTAGACTATTTTTCTTTTCCTATAAAATTTTCAAATCTAATTATGGAATGTGTATACAATCATTCCTTCTCTTTGTTAATCAATGGCAATTTTACTAATTGGATCAGTTCTTGAAGTGGTTTTCAACTCTTATCGAAACCCTCTTTATTTTTTTTCCCTTTAGAGTCTAAAGGTAAACTTGAATTATGGATGTGAACTTTAGAGTCTAAAGGTTTTCATTTGAGTAGATCTAAAACTTAATATATAGAGTTTAATTTTAGTAGCAATAGACCTAGTGAAAGGATTGTGACTTTAGGCCATCAAGTCATTAATAAGAGTACATGTTTTAGATATCTTGGATCTATTGTTCAGAGTGATGGCGAAATTGATGAGGATTTTATCAGCAGAATTCAAGTTGGATGGTTAAAGTGGAGGAATGCATCAGGTTTATTGTGCAATAGAAAATTCCCCCTCAAACTTAAGGGAAAATTCTATAAAATAGTAGTGAGACCTGCAATGCTTTATGGTGCCGAATGTTGGCCATTAAAAGACAAGCATAAGACTAAGTTAAGTGTTGTAGAGATGAGGATGCTTAGGTGAATGAGTGGCTTGACCCTTAGAGATAGGATACGAAATGAGCATATACGTGAAAAGGTTGGAGTAGCTCCAGTGAAAGATAAGATTAGAGAGAGTCACCTTAGATTATTTTGTCACATTAAACGGATGCCTTCCGGTGACCCAATTAAGAAAGTTAAGGTAATAGATTTAACTAATGTTAAGAAAGGTAGAGGTAGAACTAAAAAGACATGGCTAGAAAATATTAGAAATGATCTTTCTTTATTATATTTAATTAAAAATTTTACTTTTAATCAGACACAGTGGACCCCACATAGTGGGACAAAGGCTTATTATTGTTGTTGTTGTTGTTGTTGTTGTATCTCCCTTCTTGTTTAATATTTGCTCTTAACTCTTATTGAATGCATTTTTTCAAAGAAGAGAGGATATTGGATTTTTTATTTATCCAAATGGGCAAAATATTTCTCACTTACTCTATGAAGATGACATAATTATCTTCTCTGAGGCTAGATTGAAGATGGTGAAGGAGATTAAAGTAATTTAATGGATTTTTGTGGTTGGACATGATAAAAGATAAACATTAGCAAATCAGGTATTTTTTTGGAAATTCAATGAAAAGAAGGAAAACAAGAGCAATTTATCGTATTATAAATTTCAAATTAGTTAAGGAATTCTCTTACTTGGGTACCAAAATAGCTTTGAAAAAACTAGTTAGAGCAGATTTTCAATTCCTCATAAACAAAGTGTTGAGAATGCTTAACATTTGGGGTGGCAAATTCATTTCTCTTGTAAGGAGGATAACTCTTTTCAAGTCAGATTTACTTTCTTATCCAATCTTTCATTCTACCCTTTCATTGATTTCAAAAGCTATTTTGAATTAAATGGATAAGCTATGCATAAGCTTCATCTAGAACAAGAAGGATGGAGGTTTTGGGCTTCATTATATTAACTAGGATCCTTTGTGCAGAGCAAAGATTTATGGAGGCAAAGGATTATACTCTTGTTCAAAAAAACCTAGAATGTTAAAATCCAAACTTGCTTGGAGGTATAGTCAAGAAAAATATTCATTGTTACACAAAGTTCTTTGCCAGAAATATGATTCTATTTTTTATGTTGGTACTTCGAAGAGAGCATGTTTTGTTGCTTGGAAATTAATTATTGATGGAAGGAAATTTTTTAAACCAATTATTAGATGGATTATTTTCTAATGGTTAGTACATTAATGTCTTCAAAGATACTTGGATTATGGACAAAAACATTGATAGATGGCCAATATTTGTACTATCACAAAGGAATAGAGAAGTAACACCTGACATATTCATTTCCAATGGTTGCTAGGATGTTAGGAAATTGAATGAATTCTTTCGGAAGGACCTTACGGACCTTATTAGGAAGATTTAGATTTCATCTGATATTTAAGAAGAAAAATTATATCTTTTTCAATAGAATTCCGATAAGTTTATTTTCGCATTGCCAGCTGAAGCATTGGAACAAGATTATTCTATTTTCAAAAATTGGTCTTGTCTGAAAAATCCAAACTTATTCCACGGGTGGAAACCTTTTGGTGGAGAATTCTCAACAATGCAATTCCTACCTTCCAATTCTTATCATATAGAAGATTGCAAGGGAATGATTGTTGTCCTAGGGGCTATGATGAAATCGAAGACATTGGTTACATTGTAATAATATGCAAGAGGATGAAAGATGTAGTTCAACAATTAAATAAGTGGGGTTTTGAAAGACCTGCTTTTGAATATTTTGGAAACTAGTGTAAATGGTTAGATAATCAGAATCATTGGTTAGTAAATTTATTTTGTAACACTATATGGTGGGATAGAATGCAGCCCTTCTGTTATTGCGTCTAATGTTGTTAGTTTTGCTGCAGTTTCAAACTCTTATAATTATTTTAACTCGGGTATCTCAGATGCTAATCATCCTTTTAGGTCATTAGATAATCATTGGTATCCTCGTCCACCCAATTTGATCTAAATTAATGTAGAAGCTTCATTAATACCGTCTCAAAAGGCTGGAATTTCAGGTGTATTTCGAGATTTCAAGGGAACATTTCTATTAGCATTTTTTCATTCTTGTATTCATTGGGATATATCTAGGTTGGAGCATTTAGCTATTAAATTTATCAAGGTTATGATTAAAGATTGGATGTTTGCTTATAGAGGTTTAATCATTGAAGATGATAGAAAGAGCATTATCAAATTTCTACAGTGCTATTAAAAGTGATGGACAAGAGTTGGAGGATCTCTCTTTTATGAAAGATTTCTATTATGTTATTTTTAATTGTATAAATATGAATGTAATATGTTAGCAGATCTTTTTGCTGACTATGCTAACTTTAGTTCATTTATTTGGGAAGACTTTTTTATGAATGAGGTTCCACCTTTTATAAACTTGTTGAAGGAGGAATTAGATACTACTAAAATGTAGTTTATATTTTTTTAGTTATTAATGTAGCTATTTTCTTCTTTAAAAAAATTGACAAAATTAAAAGTGCAGAATAATAAAAATGCAGCAAAACAAATACAAAAGAACATAGATATTTATAGTTGTTCGGTCCAACTATACCAATGCCCACTCCCTGAAGACTCAATCTTTAGGTATTGTACAATACCGAAGTGAATCTCCTTTTGCTCCCACAACAAGGCGGAGAAGCCTAAACCCCGGAGCAATAGAGTACCATCATTCTTTTCACCCTTCTGGTGATAGGAGAGAACCAGCATCCTTTAACACCCTCTTTATGTTGGAAGAGTACCATTATCCTTTTTACCCTCCTAGTGATGGTAGAGTGCTGGCATCCTTTCATACCCTCCTGGTGTCGATAGAGTATCGTCATCCTTTCTCACCCTCTTGGTGATGGTAAAATACCAGCACTCCATTGAAAATCTTCTTCTAATAGTTTTCAAGAAAGTAGGGAAGAACTTTGAAGAACAAGCAAGAGATACTCACGGTTGGGCAACCTTGTGAATCTCCTAAAAAATCCCTCTCAAGAGAACTCTCACTCTATAATCCCAAGAAACTTTCCTAAAACACTCTCTAAGTGCACTCTCAAAAGAAATTGGTAGTAGGAGTTCTCTCACAGTAAGTTTTTAGAACTCTTATATGTGAATGATAGGAAAAACCATCTAGAAAACAAAAAATTCAAATTATTCGTCTTGTATCGTACAGTACAATCACGCATCATACATAAAAAAAAGTACAAAAGAATCTTTGTAAGATTCTGTTCGAACAGTATGAACCATTCAAAACTTAATAGATTTGCTCGGTTTGATCAGTACGAACGTATTTCATATACTGGTCGGCATACAATACAAACCCAATATCATATAGTACAATCAGTTTAACCAAATCATGCTTTATTTCCTATAAAAATGGATGAGTCCATTTCATACTCAAGACATCGTTCGTACAAAATTAATTTCACACAGTATGAAGATTTAAGGAAATTTACCTGTACGTATGGATGAACGGGTACACGCCTATTTCTTTCTCTAGACATCGTCTGTACAAAACTCATTTTGTACAATATGATTAGTTCACAAATGGTGAATTTGTTTCTGATGAATAGGTATGTACCCATTATATACTCTTGATGTCAACTGTATGAATTTAAATTTGTTCAGTACGAACAATTCAAATGAAAATTTCTAAGGCATGATTCATTTAACTACTTTCTAGATAAGCATGTAGTTCAAATCATCTCATATGATCCCATAATTGTACAATATGATTAGTTTTAAAAATATAAGTTTTTGTCTAATCGCTAGTATGTGTGTACATAGTTATCCAATTATAATCACACTTTCCCAAACTCAAAAAAAAAAAAGAAAAAGTACAAACTTCCATTACAATAAACCCTCATCTAGTTTGTCATGAAGTCTTCAACAGTCTGGAGTATGATTTCCCTTAAACATTAGTACACACATACAACACAAACAAAATTTCCAATATATGTTAGGAGAAATAATAATAAACACAATAAGATTTTGAAATCTTAAAAAAAAAACATATGACATAAAAAAATAGTTTTTAAAACTAAGTTGCAACAATTTCAACACCACCAAGCAACTAAGGATGATGAGTGGAGAAGACAACTCGAATCCTTGCTTGGACCAACCTTTGTGAACCCCTCAAAAACTCCACCTCATAAGATTCTCACTCTAATTACTTAAGCATAAATAGAAGAGCTCCAAAATAATCCTAATTTTTAACTTTCCATCAAAGGTTGTCAAGGACAATCTATAGATCATCCTATACAATTACTTCAAATCATCCCTTCTGGACAGGATGATATGGGTATCCTATATGATTAAAACACAAAGTTTGTTCTAATAGTCTAGGATGAATTATATATCATCCTATACGATTAGTTCAAACATACACCTTCATCTGGCAGATAGTTTGGAACTTCCAAGAGAAAAAATAGGATGATATGTTGAAATATAACTTATCGTCCAAGATGATTCTGCAATTTTCTTGTTTGATTAGTTTAATAATCTAGCAATATTGTCCAGTAGATAGTTCAAGATGTCTAGAAGATTTAGGAGAATCATCCAAAATGATTCTACAATCATCCATAATGATATGATCAATCAATCAAACCTTAATTACTCTCCTAATCATTGGATCAATTTAGGCATGCTTACCTTTCATCATATAGGATTATATTTATTATCTTGGTCGATTAGACAAAAATTGCAATATAAAAAATATGCCTAAAATATGATTGGCTGTTGGATTTCATGCATGTGACTGTTCTTCCTGTATTATCTAGTATGATTAGTTAATTATCTCACCTTAATAGGATGCCTTAATTAGGGTTTCTATTTTTAACTGGTCATCCAAAATGATTTGAAATCATCCTATACTATATAATTAAAAATAGAAAAAACTCTAACTCACTAAATTTCTCCCCCTGAGTGTATCTGTGCAAGATTACTTAGCTTCATGATCAACCACATTACAATAGACTCAATAAAAGGTAGAAAATGCATTTAAATTAAAATTACAAACTTGACTCTATCCTAGTCTACTTGATCTTGAGCTGGCTTGAGACTGAGCTTGTGAACCTTAAATGTTAATATTAAATAAAGAATATATATATATATATATAAACTTTTATTATTAGGAGATAGAATTGTAAATAAAAATAATAATTTTTGTTATCATCAAAAATCACACAACTTGTGCCTTGATCTATAATAATGAATATGCAGAACTTAAGTTTAAGCTCAATCCTTTCATGTTGTTGGGGTCGGAGTCAATACAACTTAAACCATTAAATAGATATACAATCATGAAATTGACTGGGCTATTTCCTTAAAATGTTCATATTAGTCTTTGTAAGCTTATAATCAAGAAAATTTACCAATAAAGGCATTAAACCAGCAATAAACTTGATCAGCTATACGAAATCAGATAAAATTCATAAGTTTTAAGAGATAATTATTAAAATAATCCAAAAACATCTACATGGGTGCCAAAGAGCAAGTTGTATTTATACACGTGACATCCTAGGATGCCGCACTGGTCAAGAAATGAATTTAAGTTCAAGTTCAATCATTCTCCATGATAGGATGGGAGCCAACCCAACTTGAAACAATGAACGATGTATGATTGTAATATCGACTGTAATATTTTTTTTATAAGTTCTTATTAGGCCTTAAAGGATTATATCTTGAAAATTCATAAGTAAATGCATAAAGCCAATGAAGAACCTGATTCTTTATCAGCAAGTAGACAAGGTTGAACTGGTTAAATCCATAAAATATAATTTCTCATTAATTCCCCATTGATGGCCGTGTTGAAAATAGATATACACCAGAGGGCTAAATTCCAAACATTGAATGCCACAGAAAACTAATGAAAGCACAATATTCCATGAATTTCAAAAATCCAAAGTATTTAAAACTTAAACTAACCATTTAACACTTAAAGTGAAACGTATCCACCCTCCACAATAGTTTGCTAAGGTGGATAAAACTAAAATTCATTTTATCTCTCAAAGAAAAAATATTTGGTCAAGAATATTACTAGGATTCATTCTCAAATTGTACTTTTCTAGTAATGATTTGGTACATGTCCTCTAAAAGGAAAATTTTCAACTAATTGACACTTTTAGTAAAATGTTGTGACTAGGGCCCTCTAAACTAGATGGTTTGTTTCCAAATGACACTAATAAATTATGGTTATGGCCAGAGCTCATATGCTCCCCAATAACACAAAATCTATGAGATACAAATCAATAGAATATGATTGATAGGGCATAAAACCCTTAATTATTTAATATGGATTAAAATTTATCCCCTTAGAAAAGTATTAACCTAGGTCTACATGGCACCCTTAAATGATGCAACCTATGGCTACTGACAACGATCCTTCTATCACAATGGGTTTACTACCTCCTCTTACTAAGTAGGACAATGAACAACATGATGACCTGGTACTACAGTACCATGGGATCTTAATCAGGTCTATTATGCATCTCTCCACCATCTTCTTTAACTGCAAGTTAGTAAAACCTTAAGAAAACAAAACTCATGCTACTACTATATGCAAAATACCTTATATCTCAACAAAACTATTTTGTGACTAGCCTTAATCAAAAGTTTTTTCTCATTATCAGTTGGGGTAGTTAACTATAAGGGCTTGTGCCTATAGGAAACCCAATTTTAGATCATTAAGTCCCTACAGAATGAGGGGAAAATCTCAAGTAGTGTCTATCTATAAATCCAATTTGTCTTACAAAAACTTATCTTGGAAATTAATTTGTTAAAACTCCGCTGAAAGCGGAAGAGGCCGAGCGTGAATTATTGGTGCAACCCCCCCCCCCCCACACACACACACGCACACAGACACAGACACTATATATGTGTGTGTGTTTTAGTTGAAACCCAATGAGGGGCCTACACGTTAATATAAAAAATTAGTACAAGGTCCTTAAAGAGACCTCAAGCTCCCTACTGCTCAAAAGATCTTCAAAAAGAAACAAAAAAAAAACCTACGAGCTCGAGGTCCCTACTAGAAAAAAGTACAATGAAACCTAGATAAATGCTACAGTGCACAAGAATGGGTGCCCAAAAAAGATCAAAGATCCAAAAAAATAATGACCCGATACAGATTCCCTTCCGAGATGCGATTAATTTACTCACATGTAAAAGAAGGACACTACAAAACAAGATATACTAGAAAAGGAATATAGCAAAAAGAGAAGCATATAACGAAAGTACAATAAATGTTCTTACATAAAAAATTCCAACTAGCTAGGATTCCAAGTAATGCAAGAACCAAGCCAGCAACTCCCATCTGCAAACTAACAGCCACAAAAATAAGAACATAAATAACAATATACCATGAAAACATGATCACCAAGGAGACAACGGTAGATGGAAGGCTGAACATAAATAACAATATACCATGAAAACATGATCACCAAGGAGACAACGGTAGATGGAAGGCTAAGCCTGAAATAATTGAGGCAAAATAAATCCACAAAATACCCCCAGCCGAAAGGGTACCCAAGGCCAAACACCAACCCTCTTAAAGTATATGCATAATAACAGCAATACAAGAACAAGATACCAAAAACACTATAAGCAAAGCAATACATATCAAAGTAATTAAAACATGAATCCTGAACCAAAATAGAATGACCAACCCACAAAATAACACCAACCGAGCCATACATGAGACAGCACCCTGCAAACTGCAACGAAGCCCTCCAACAAATCGTAAGCCAATAGCAACTAGCAACACCAAATAAACTGAAGCCAATAAAAAGCCCCCAGAAATCCACAAAAGGAAAAAACCAAGCAACAACCAAACCTCCACCTCAGACAAACCATAGGACCAAAAGCAAACCATCCAAGAGAATAAAGAGAAAAGCAACCAAACATAGAGTGAACCATCAGAATCCCTGCAAAGTGAAGCAGAATACAAACCAAAAGGCTTTGCAAAAAGCCCACAAAAAGAAACCAACCAACCAAGATGGTAAGAGGAAACCCACAACCACCAGGCAACAACCAACAAAAACCAACCCCAACATCATTAATGAAACACATAAGGAAAACAAATCTCATCCAAATTTAATAGACCTCTAAAATGAAGAGGAAGGTTAGGAACAATGAAATACTCCAAGGACTCCAAATTACAACCCCACTTGGCAATACTAAGAGAACATGCATTCCCTTCCAACTTAATAAAAGAAATGGTAAAATTAAAATCACATAACCACTAATTAATATACCTTCTCATGTATAACATAGTAGAAGAATAACTAATATCCATACTCAAATAAGAAACCTAATAACAATGATGAAAGCCAAACTCAAGCACAATATTTTGGATATGAAGAGAAAAACAAAGATTCAACCCATATAGGATCGTATAGATAATAGCCTCATTCACATAACAATTGTAAAAGGGACCAGCAAAGACCATAATGCCTTTTCCATTAGCATCTCTGATGATACCACCATAACCCACCTAGTATTAATCTTAACATCTTCCACATTAAGCTTAACAAAATTAACTAGAGGCTTCATCCATGAGGTAAACTTAGGGGCATTGATGGAAACATCCACCACCCATGTAATACTTAAATCCGCCATAGCAAAAGAAGAATTATTGAAATTCTTAGGCACCAGAATTTTAGCAAAGAACATGGCCACCAGCTTATCTTTAACTCTCTGAATAATTTTATTATGATTCATAACCACCCCGTTCAAGTGAGAATTATTCATATCCAACCATAAAAACCAGAAAATAAGAGAGGGAAAAACGTTCCTAATATGACCTCTAGACTTGTCAAACAAAAAGTTAAGAATAGAGAAGATTGAAGCCTTAGCATTAAAACAGATTAAATAAACACATGATGCTTATTTTCCAAATGATAACAACATTAACATTTGGAAGGAAAGATAAAACCATGTTTATTCAAATTATCATCAGTAGGAATAAACTTACATAAAGTATGCCGAGCAAAAAATGGAAACTATAAATGGGATACTTTTATGCCAAATATTTTAAAAAATCTTAGGGGCCTGCTGCTTAGTATGAAAAGAATACCAAGCATCCTTTAATCTAAATTAACAATCTTTAGATAAAGCACACATCTGAACATCAAGAACATAAAAGTTTAAAGGAAGTAGTAAAATTTTCTGAATAATAAAATTAGGTAGATCATTAAATAGTTTTTCAACGTCCCAACTATACTCATTAAAAAAATAATGAACTTTGACAGAAGCAATAAAAGCAGTGTTAAAAATTGAGTCAATTGAATGCCCCCCCCCCCCATCCAATGATCCAGCCAAAAAAATATATATTACCACAATCGAGACCCCAACTAATACTCAGTTCAACAAACCACTACACTTTGCAAAGACGATGCCACACTTTACAGTTACCTTTACTATAATAACACTAGCTGGGATGCTTCACACCAGAGAACTTAGCATTCATAAACTTAGCCAAATGACTCAAATTAGCATGAAAATTATACCATAACTTTAAAGAAAAGGAGAAGGCTAGGTCCTTCAGAGTCTTATAAGCCAATGCCCCTTCAGCCAATATGCCACAATAATTGTCCCAAGAAGACCAAAGAATTTTAAAACTGGAGTTAGCCCCTATCCAAAAAAAAAAACTTATTAAAAATCCTCTCAATACTATTACAAACAGCCTAAAAGGGCAACAAGGTTTGAAAATTATAAACAGAAATGAAACAAAGGACACTTTTAGTAAGAGTTAAACTATGACCAAAGCTTAAAAAATTAAGAACCCCAAGATAGGAGTCAGTTACGAACAACCAAAATTATATCATCAAAGAGGAAAGAAACCTTTCCACACTTATAAAGCATAACACCAAGATATTTTAAAGGTAAGCAAGCATGATTGAAACTAGTTAAAATCTTAATGTACCCAATACACTCTAACGAAACCTTATTAGTAGTAATAAAGACACACTTATTTTTATTCAAAGCCAGGCCACTAACAGATTCAAACTGATTGAAGAAATTTAAAAGCCTTTGCATCCTATTTAAAGAAGCATTCATTAATATAATAAAATCATTAGTAGAGCCTAAATGAGAAATGTGAAACCCACCTAAAGTTCTAAAATAAAGAATAGTAACTCTATGAAATAAATCAGCAAGCCCTCTAGAAAAATACTCCGCAGCAATAATAAAGATAACCAGAGAAAGAGGATCCCCTTGTCTCAGCCCATGACAAGCCTTAAAGAAACCATTAGTTTTACGGTAGATAATTTTGGAAAAATAAGGAATTTCAATGCAAAGCTTAATGAGATTAATAAAATGGGAAGCAAAACAAAATAAATTCAAAATCTCATAAAGAAATTTGCAATTAATATTATAATAAGCGTTAGCAATGTCAAGTTTCAAAATCATGTTCTCACCTCAAGTTTTAATATCCAAATCTTGGCAAAAATTTTGAGCCAAAAGAATATTATCAAAAATAGAACGCCCTTTAACAAAACTCATTTGTAAGGGGGAAATAGTCTTAGGCAAAAGAAAACACAAATGATTCATCAAAATTTTAGAGATAACTTTATAAAAAAAGGAGCACAAACTAATTGTCTTAAAATCAATTACTCTTAGGATAAGCACAATAAAAGTACTAGTGAAAAACTTAGGGATAGTATTACGTTAATAAAAATCAATAATGTAAGAGAAAATATCATTACCAATGATATGCCAAGTTTTTTTAAAAAACTTAGCCATGAAACTATCAGGACAAACAACCAACTCACTGTTCATAACAAGGACGACATCCTTAACTTCCTCCAAAGAGGTATATTTAGATATTAAAACATTTTCATTATGGGAAATAAGAGAAGGAATAATATTATGATTATCATGAAGATAAGGATGAAATTGTTTGTCAAGTAATTCTGAAAGTGCAACATAACCAGATCACAATTTCAACCCTATCCTCAGAAACATAACCATCTAGCCAATTAGATTTATGAATGCAATTAATAGAGCACTTTCTTCTAAGGCATGAAAGTACTTCGTATTATCATCCCATTCAATAAGATGTTTAACCACCTCTTTTTGTTTCCAAAAACTTTCCTCTTGAGCTTGCAATTTGTAAAGGCCCTCTTTAGCCTCTTTCAAAAGACACATGTTAGCCTCGGAAGGAACAAATTGACATTGATTCTCCTGAAAAGACATTTTATCTTCTGTAATTAAAATGTTAGAAAAAACATTCTTAAAAGCATTATGATTCAACCAATTTAAAACAAACTTGAGCGTTTTCTATTTAAACCACAATATTCTCATACCAGAAATAGAATCATCCGGATGTAAAGGAGCATGCCAATTATTCATAACTAGATATATAAAGGAATCATGAAGAAGCTACATGTTTTAGAATCTAAAAGATGGATAAAAGTCCCTCCTATTAGAAATAATTTTAATAAGAATTAGAGAATGATCATAAAGAGTTATGATAAAAAGCTCCACTTTCTTAGAATCGAAAGAGTTAAACAAAAATTCATTAAATAAAACCATATCTAATCTTTGCCATAAATTCCCATGATGCCTGGTAAACTTATGACCCAAAAAACAAATATCAATAAGGTTATAATCCATGATCATGTTATTGAAGTCCTCCATAGAATTATAAATAGGGAGAGGGCCCTCTATACGTTCAGACAGACAATCAATGGAATTAAAATCTCCCCTAACAATCAAGGGAAGATTACATAAACTATGAAATTCAATAATGTGGTCCCATAAAATCTTTCTAGTATAATGAGAATAAGAAATATAAACTTAAAAAGCACAACATTGCATGTTACAACTTTTAAGATTACAGTGAATGACTTGAGTAAAATCACCAATGACATCCACATGAACAAACTCTTTCCAAAAGATCCAAATTTTATAAGCAACATTGGACAATGCATTTTTAAAACCCAAAAAATTAGCAGTACTATGTAACTTATTAGATGAAATAAGAGGTTCAAGTAAGATAAGAAGAGAGACATTAAAAATATGACATAAGTTCTTACATATCACCTTAGAAAAAGAACAACCAATACCCCTAGCATTCCAAATGATTGCATTGAACATAAAAAACATAAATTAATGGGAAGTATGCGAGCGGGTAGGATGACGAGAGTTGAAAACAATATTTTTAGGTTTCCAACCTCTCTTACCACGACCTTTGGAAAAACAAGTATCACTATCATCTCTAACAAAACATTTGTGCATTAAATCTGTAACCTCAATATCAGTAAAAACATCACTATGATAATGCTCATTCAAGGGTAAATTACTTTTGTTCAATGTACCAGAGTGCTCCCTAAAAAGAGGAAAAATATCTTCACCAAAAAAAAAAAAAACATCACCTTCCACATTACTAACATTGTTACCCACATTATTCCCAAACTTCAACACCTCAGGTTGACAAGAATTTTGAGGCCCAACTACAATTTGAACAATTCTATAATCAGGCAAAGCTTTTTGCCACAATTCTTGCTCTAAGGGATAAGGCACCCTCACAATCGATTTCCCTTTATCAAGTACACCATCCACAAAGATCTCTTGATCTTTCTCTTGAATAATAATAGTAGAAGAATTAGAAACCAAATTAGTATATATATTAGGAACTTTTGTTGAAACCATATCAGTCAAATTATTAGTAAAAACACAAGTAATATTTTCAGAGATAGAAACTTTAATAGGAGGTGAAATACTATCGAGCCTTTACTCAGTAAAATCATGCCCCACAATATGTTCAAGAGCAATATTCAAAACGTTTTGGAGGATAGAAGTAGAAACATTATGAACCATCATATCATAATCCTCCAGGACCTTAAAAAAAATGATCCTCAATTATATGAGAAATATTTTGGACCACCATATACTTCAAATTAGAGACATTTCCTTTCCCCACTTGATCCAAATGTTCCTCATTGTAATTAACATGTAAAGCTTTACATGAAACTTTCTCCTTACGAAGATTAGGATGTAATTGAAAACATTCATTAATCCCATGGTCATGCATCTTACAATGAGAACAAAGAATAGGTAGGTTTTCAATCTCCACCTTTTGAAAAAAAAAACATTCAATTTAGAACCCAACCATATCTCATTATGATGTTTTTAAGAAACATCTAACTCGTCTAAATTCTGAGCCACTGAGGGGCGATATAAAGATGTGATAGCTTGGTCAATTTTCAAAGGTCTACTAAACACAGAGGCCAATGAAAAAAGAATTTATGAGGTAAAGAAGTGAAGCCTTATGTTTGGAAAGGAGATCCACACAGGTCTAATGGGAGACTCCTCCCGCAGATCAAAATTTGATGACCATTTGAGTAACCTCATTTGATAACCATGAATATAATATGATCTCCAAGAGAAAATATGACTATAATCCAAGTCATTAGTATGTTTTATAGTAACGTGATGAGAATCCAACAAACTGACATTAAAGGAGCCAGAAAGTTTAAGGCCCAGAAAAACATTGAGTATCACATCGAGATTAGGACGATAAAGAATGAATTTACCAACCAACGTATACTCAAAAGGCATAGCAAGCTATGAAACAATTGAATCCTCAATCAAAAGAGTAGGACAACCCTTGTACGAAGAGTGCGCAAACTGAACCCTAGTGGACAAAGAAGAAAAACTTGTCACAATATCTTTAAATGAACGGGTCTTACTGCTAGGGACTGACAAAGCAACCAGGATGGACGATTTCAGAGACATCATCACCCCCCAAAAAAACCAATAGAAAACCTCAAAATTATGCTACAAAAAAACACAAATAAAACCAAGAGAAGGTAAAATACAAGAAAAGTGAAAGAAACTGGCCATGAGAAGGATCAGGGATGTGAGAAGACGCGAACTCTAGAATCACCTTGAGATCACCCAGAAAACCAGAGTAGAGAATAGAGCACAATGGCTAGGTTCAAGATGTTTAGTACAAAAATGTGTGTGTATGTGTGGGCCCCAAATGATAACATGGAAATGTTTTTTTTCTTTTCCAAAACAAACTTCTAATATAATATAAAAAGATAACTTTATCTATTTTTTTTTTAAAGATAACATAACTAAATAAAATATGAAAACTTTATTCCTAGAGGTGGTTACATATAGCTTAGTAGAGTGAATGGAACTAAATGAGACTGTTGTGAGAGACACAATATAGGGTGTAGTGATTTACAATCCATGTAATGTGTGAGGAAAGCTTATGGATTTAAATGCATTCATGACTTACATAATACAGGCACAGAAATTAATTATTGGTGTGATTTTTTCAATATGTTATCATTTGATCTATTTAATTGATGTTGGTTAGTTGTTTCAATTTATAGTGTTCGAATGAAAGGAGGTTGATTGGTCAAAGAGCCATGAAAGATGAATAACTCTTTCAAAATAATCTAATGAATTTCCTCAACCTCGTAGAGTAAGCCAATTAAGGATTACTCATTATTTTAGCCATCGAAAGTCATATTATTAGCACATCAGAGCTATTAGAGGTAATATGTGTTAGGAAATGATTTATTTCTTATGATTTCTCATATACCTCATAATGGAGAGAGTTTAAAATTTCATTAGAAAATTGATAGAATTTTCTTAGATATAGATATCACTATATGATTGAAAATTGCATTATAGAATGCCTGGCATCTACTAAATTGAAGTAGGCATTGATTGCAAAAATGGTTCCTATAAGGTGACAAAAAGGGTGATCATGGTGAGGATTTGAGAATAAAGCTCAACACTTGTCTTCTCAAGACATACAAAGATAGACAAGGAGGATTATTATGTCCACATTTTTATTTTTTTTATTAGAACATTTATATTATAAATGAGAGGAACCTATATTCCTTCTAAGATGATGAGAGAATCTTAATATATGTAGCATATTACTTCAGATTATGAGTTAATAAATATAATTTGAGTATCTTTTGATGTTTCTTCTAAAACTTGAGAAATGATAAACAATAGTTATTATCTCGTAATAGTTTTCACAACACAATTGACTTCATTCCAAACCCTTATGAATCCTTTCATCTTTAGGGTGGATATAATCAAACTAGTCATAGGCGTACAAGCTCAAATATCTATAAAGAATCATGTGTTTAATTTATTCAATCAGATGAAATTTTTTTAAATGAATTTCCATAAAAATATAAAAATTAATATTATGTAGATTAACATTCATCATTCTAGTTCTAAATATTGATCATGACAATACTGAGGTAAGCAAGGATGGGGATCATATTCCCTTGGTTGCTTCTATTTTAGGCATTAGAGATGTCAAGTAGTCTCTTGATGTTGGTTATAGCCTTTGTAGTCGAGCCATCAAAATTGCAAAAAGTAGATAATGATAGCTTCATATATAGCAATTTGTATTTAGATCATTGATAACATATATTTTTCACTACAGGAGAAATGCCTATTTCTCCATTTACCCCACAAAAATGCCCAAAAATAATTGCTTTTTGGTAGATTTCTTTTTTCTAGTGAAATACACATCAAAAAGTTGTCTACTGTGGAAATTTTTTGCTAGAAAAAATTTTAACGCTATACTTGCAGATTTTGACATAACCATGGAAGAAAAATGTTGTATTTTGAGTCAAATTACCTAAAAATATTATGTTGGTTATTTTTATAATTTTTTTTCTTTCTAAATGGCAATAGAGATATCCATCATAATTTCACTAGTAATATCTATTCAAATTTTTGATGAACAACTACAATAAATTTTGATGGCACCTGTCAACATAAATTATAGCAAAAGCTACTTTGGAAATTTTGCCAGTAATCTTAGAGGACAATGATTGTCAAAAATAGAACACCAAACTCATCATATCATCATTTTTTATAGTTTTTCAGCCGAAGAATCTATTGAAAACCTGCAGTAAAGAAAAAAATCCACCTTGCCTAAATTATTGTAAAATAAAATTTATACAATCACAGTTATTCATAATAGTTCATTTCAATATTTCTACACTAACATTTCAACATTTCCAAGAATATTAATGCTAAACTAATTACACATTCATATAAAAGCAAATGTTTAAATACTTCTACAATAAATGTTAAGTTCTTATAAAAGAAAAAATCAACATAAAATTTACAAACACATGTAGTCTAATTAGAACCTGGCCTTTGTCAATGTTGGGTTCTTCCCATATGGGACTCATTGAGATTGTTCCATCAACTCAACCTATAGAAATCTTCTATGTATTCACTTACAGAACAAGCCCCATGCACATATTGCTAATGTTTCAAGTGAAGTATTTGCTCAAAATTAGTGGGAGGGAAATGAGCCCTCAAAAGCTATTTCATCTCATACGAATGATAAATCCATCATTTCCCATCTCCTTATCTCATTCTGAACAATTGTGCTCACCAAGCACTATAACCTTCTCTCAACCTACAAGCAACAAACTTCACTTATTTTTCCATTTTAACCTCCATGTACTTAAAGAAAATCTTAATGACATGTTCCTAGTCCTAATAGTCTACGATGAACAAACATCCATCAAAGAATAAAATAAATGCCATGGTATCATAACGCTACTCTGAATCAATATCATAAAGAGCTTGTTGGAGATGTAGAGTTTCTCTTTTATAATGGCAGAGTCACAATTTTTTTAATCGGACACACAGATTAATTATTTTAAAAAATTTATCAATATTTCTTTAATAGCTATTTATAATTTTAGAATATAAAATTTTAGAGGGTTAAAAAATTATGTTTTTTTATATAAAATTATATTTACATAATTGAAATTATATTAGATATTAAAACATAAAAAATAATTTCAAGTGAGAGCATTAGTTCGCTCATGCCCCCTTAATTTGCAATTGTAATTTACTATAGAAGATTAATGTTTTTGGAACATATCAAATTAAATCACTGATCCAATAAAGCGCAAAATTTCATTAAGATAGTTCGTAAAGGGCTTTAATGTTGACGCCTTAGGCCCCACTTACTGAAGCCTAAGATTGAGATTAGAACTTTTTATTTTTGGATGAACATATTGGTGGGAAAAATTGTTGTCGCCACGCAGATTTTGATTTTCTCCTATTTTGTAATTGAATACTGCATTGAGAATAAAGTACAGTCTCGAGAGGCCGACACAATATTCTACAATGGATTCAATATCAGAATAGGGTTTTGAAAATTTATATTTTTATAATCAAACATAGTTCAAAGAATAACATATCATCTCAAAAGATGAACATGAAATTCTATAGAATATGTTTAAAGATAGAAATATGTTTTT
>NW_021536932.1:55463-78963 GCF_001605985.2 Dendrobium catenatum | reverse complement strand
TGAAAATAAAGACGTACCTTTCTTCGGGCTTGAACACCGGCTCTGTTGAATGCCTTTTTGGAACCTTTACTTTTGGAAGCACATTTTTATATCTTTCCAATATTCACTTCCACTTTTCCAAACTTACACAATTTCTACCAAATAAACACTTTACCTCTCACATTTGCACACTTCTCCCTTCCCAAAATCATACTCTACACTTCATTATTTAATCACTCATGCACTTTACTTTACTACATTTTCACCTTTCCAACACATATACGATTTCCACTTTTTAATGCACATAAGTTTACTTTTCAAAATCATACACTTATACTTTACTTTTTACATACACTTTTAACCTTTCAAAACACACACACTTCACTTTTCAAAACACATAAATTCACTTTTCATATATTTCATTCTTCACCATATACACTTTCCACATGAAACACCTTTTGATATGCGTACTTATTTTCTACTTTTTATACCATTTCATTCTTTACACATTTCAACCTTTACAAAATATATATATAAACTTCTTTTTTAAAAGTAAATAAAGCATTTCACCTTTCAAAATATATATACAATTTACCATTCAAAGAATACATGCTACACCTTCAAAACAAATATATGCTTTACTTTTCAAAGATATAGACAACTCACTATTCAAAGTGTACATACTTTACCTTTCAACATCTTTCATATTTTCAAAATATATATATACTTTTTACTATTCAAAGTCAAAACATTTCACTACTAAACATACATTCTTTTCAAAATACTTAATCTTTCAAAAATACCCACTTTTTCAAAAAAATAAAATAAAAAACATATACACTTTTACTTTTTCAAAATTCATATAATTCCCACCTTTCAAAAAATAAAATCCTCTAGTATAAAACAAATAATTTTTTTATTGGAACTATAAATTCTCATGAGTGATATATGAAATAAGTGATATTATAAGCCAAATATGTAGCCCAATTCATTGAAACTACTCATAAAACAAGGTATCTTAAAACGAAATCAACACTTTATCACAAACCATTAGATGGAAAATAAATAGGTATTAAAAATAATGTTTCTACAATTTTTAGAAAATAAACATCAGATCTCAAATGAAAGAAATGAAATTATCTAAAACTTTTATTATCTACAAACACAAAAAAAAGAAATAGGGATCAATCTACTCTTAAACTTTTGATGATTGTATAATGAAGGAAAGGCTAGAATAGAGGAGTAAATCAAAGAGAAGAAAGTTTACCACTCTTTGTTACCATTGGTCAAAAAAAAGAAATAGGGATCAATCCTATTGGATGACGTCTATGCTAGGTTACGGAAACCTAGGAGCTAGATATTGATTGTGGGGAAATCAACCTCAAATAATGAGGTCAACACATATGCTTGAGAATTGTATAATAAATATGGATGAACATACACATACATTATGCATACAGAGAGTGGTGGCATAAGATTTTTTTTTGGGGCATAATATTTAGAAAAAAAATCTTTAAAATTATAAAAAAGTAAATCACATAATTGATCATTATGCAACAATCATTAATTTGTTGGTTGGGAGATTTGGCTATCAAATAGAGGCCATGTATTCTAAGGTTATGTAAGTGATTAGTATGTGAGAGCCAAATGTTGCCATGATTGAGGCTTATTGGATTGGTTGCGTCAAAGCTTTAAGGTGCTAAGTTCTATGGCTCAATGGGTTGGCTAAACTCACAAGACATAAATGCTTCCATTTACTAGATAGAACCAATAATAAAATTGAGGACAAAATGAGGATAAAAAAGATTGAGTTGAAAAAAAAAATTGATGATTTTACTTTGTAAAGGTCTTACATTGAACAAAAATCATCATAATAAGCAATCATCATTATTTTTTAAGTACAGGATCTTTTATGAAGAAAAATGACAAATTACTTTTGATAATCAAAATTCTTTTAATCGGACATACAAATTAATTATCTTAAAAATTAGAGTTTCTTTTTTAAAGTAGAGCTTGTTGGAGATGTAGAGTTTCTCTTTGATAATGGCGGAGTCATAATTTTTTTAAGCAGACAGACAAATTAATTATCTTAAAAATTAAACAATATTTCTTTAATAGATATTTATAATTTTATATTCTAAAATTTTAGAGGGTTTAAAAATTATGTTTTTTTATATATAAATATATTTTTATATAATTAAAATTATATTATATATTAAAACATAAAAAAAATTTCAACTGAGAGCATTAGTTCACTCATGCCCTCTTAACTCGTAGTTTTATTTTACTATTGAAGATTAATGTTTTTGGAACATATCAAATTAAATCACTGATCAAATAAATCACCAAATTTCATTAAGATAGTTAATAAAGGGCTTTAAAGTCGATGCCTTAGGCCCCACTTACTGAAGCCTAAACTGGAGATTAGAACTTTTTCTTTTATGGATGAACATATGCTTGAGAATTGTATAATAAATATGGATGAACATACACATACATGATGCATACAGGTAGTGGTGGAGAAAGATTATTTTTTTATGGGGGAATAATTTTAAGAAAAAAATTCTTTAAAATTATAAAAATGTAAATCAGATAATTGATCATAATGAGACGCTCATTAATCTATTGGTTGGGAGATTTGGCTATCAACTAGAGGCCATGTCTTCTAAGGTTATGTAAGTGATTAGTATGTGAGAGCCAAATGTAGCCATGTCTGAGGCATTTTGGATTGGTCACGTCAAAGCTTTAAGGTGCTAAGTTCTAATTATCAATGGGTTGGCTAAACTCACAAGACATAAATGCTTCCATTTACCAAATAGAACCAATAATAAAATTGAGGCCAAAATGAGAATAAAAAAGTTTGTGTTGAAAAAAAAAATATTTGATGATTTTACTTTGTAAAGGTCTTACACTGAACAAAAATCATCATAATAAGCAATCATCATTATTTTTTAAGTATAAGCTCTTTTATGAAGAAAGATGACATTTTACTTTTGATAATCAAAATTCTATCCCCCAACAAATAATGTCATCATTCTTCCTTATTTATAAGGAAAATAAGAACATTATAATGGTTTTTATAAACTCATATGAAGTTTCATTTATTTGATGTTTAGTTAATTCATAAAATTTTGATACAATTGAACCTTTTTATGACCACATTTATTGCCCCGCAGGCCCGAATTTTATGACCAATATAATGAAACATATTCATTCTATCTACATAAATACATTACATTTAACTCAATAAACTCAAATTATCAATCACTAGCTACAACCATTAGTCCCAAAGCTAATTTGTGAGTTCCCCACATCATAGACTACATTGAACCTGCTTTGCTGCAAACTACCAATAATCTCAAAGTTAATATCATCCCTATTTCCAACGATTGATAAGCACCATTGAGATTTACTGGAATAAAAAATATCCATGAGATATCCAAGTTAGCATAAACGAAATAAATATCTGGCACCAGCACCTACTGGAAGTTAGTGAGGTCGTAGCATGTGTCAAGATTAAATAATGGAGCTGCCATCAGGTAATTGGACCTTTTTTTTTTTTTGAAAATTGCTACGTAGGGAGAAGTAGGCAATGGGTGGAAAGCAACTAAATGTTGTGCCAGAGTCTAAAATAGTTCTAGGGCTACTGAATATAGTAGGTGAAAGGTCAAACCTTTCACCCCTAATAAAAATGGCAGTGAGATTTGTGGAAGTAGAAGGATGATATTTTTTGGTTTGTTATCATCGATGTGTACTTTACATAAAGAGCTGGGCTACCTAGTTAGAGATATCCATCTTTGTCAGGCCCTGATGGTAAAAATAATGAGAATGTATTGTTATACAATTTAGATGTTTGGGAAATAATTGAAAGAGAACCACGGCCAAGGCCTAAGTACCCATATATGTGTCCATAATATCCAGTGTTATTATCTCCACAGCTAAATTGGAAATTCGGTATATTATCATTAGGGAATTTTAAGGTGTCTTTAATGTGGGATCATTTAGTAATATAACGGTCAGCATATCTTACCTCGTAGAGTTAGGTGAAGGTAAAAGAGAAACCAAATCAAGGGAGTTGGGTACAATAGTTGGTGATGCATTCGATGGTGTTGAAGGTGGAGGATTGGGTTGGGTCATAAAATGGATTTTTGTTGTTATAAAAATTAATGCAACGGACACATTGGGTCCAAGTGAGATCGCTACCAGTGTCAAACATAACTGTAAAGTACTTGGTAGTGGTTCCAAGGCCTATATTGATGATATAGTTGAAGATACTAAGAGAATGACCAAATATTGTCAGAATTGCTACAAAAACAGAGAGGCCAACTAGGTTGAGGTGGGCGGTGGTATTGCCAGCATGCTGATGGATTTAGTCAGCACAGGGTTGGTCCTAATGGAAGAGATCCACATGTGACAGCTTGTTCTGGCATGTCCAAGATGAGCATGGGCCATGCTGGTGGACCACATTTAGCTTGGAAGGGCTCGTGCCTATTGCAATTTGAACAACTAATTAATGTAATTATTGAGTTTTTTTTTTCTTTTGATTCACTTTTGAGCTGGTTATATCTATCAAATGAGCTTATACTTGTGAAATCTATCAAAAAAGCCTAATTGCTGCAAGATTTATTATTATTATAATTAATTTTTTAAAATATAATCTCCAATAGGGTATTAAGAAATAATTGAAATTGCTCATAAACATTTATTAGGGATAGAGTAGGAGCTACTCAGCAACAATGACTTGATGTCATTGACATGGTGTTCTTCGGCAAGCTCTCGCACTGATACTAAAAAAAATTTCTCTATTAGAAGAAAAAAGAAAAACATATTGAAAAGAATATAATATGAGAGTAGAGAAGTCCTCATGAGAATAGAACTTTTAAGCTTTGCTTAGGATATCTTGGAGTAGACCTAGTGTGGGTGGCATCTTATAGGTGGCGAATTATTGCGTATAATAGGGTTATTAGGTATTTAATTTAGAAGATAAGTAATTATTTTATGGGAAGATTAGTTTGTTGGAGAAGAGATCAAATGAGGGTTTTGGCCTATAAAGAAGGAAACAAATGTCTATTTATTCGGCTTGTTCTCATATTACAAAATTTCTAATTTTTTCTCAAGTTTAAGTTTGATTTGAAGTTATAAATTAATTGCATTTTTTTCAATCCAAATTTTTTAAAAGTTGTCGACCATTGTAATTGGCCCTATGTTTGCTTATGTAAAAACCTAACATCTAATGATGAGTGTTAAAAAGTTAGAATATGGTTTTAGCTTTTCCATGACATAATTTATTATTTTTTGAAGAAAACAAAACCCAAAATTTTTTTATAGTATTCTAAGTGAGAATTTAGCTTAGGGCATAGCATAATTATTAATTAATTAATGGCTTATATATCCAATAATTAGATTTTTAAAAAATGGGTTATATATTTAATAAAATAGAAAATGTAACTAACAATTAGAACAAATTTTATCTATGTGCTTGGGTACTAGTGTTTTATACCCAAATTTTTTCCTTTCACATATTGTGTTGTGGTGCTATATAAGTTGGAGATGGACAGAGAGAGGAGCAACACAAAGCTCTAAATGTCCTTGCTATTATAATTTTATTCAGACAAAAGACAAATAGTGGAGTCCCATGGCACTCTAAACCTAGCATTGGGGCTAGACATTACAGCTTGTCAAAGTTTTACACTACCAAAAACCCGTCCATAACCCAACTTAAAATATTTTTAGTTTGGGCTAATCCATTTGTTATATGGTTCAGGTTCATGTTCATAATTTTGTCCCATATCTAAATTGAGTTAGGTTTGAGTTTTCCCAAAAACTCAAGACAAACCTAGATTGGCCCATTTTTAATCTCGAGTGACTTGTTTCATCATTCATGCACTCATCATCATGTCTCACTCACTGCATCATCATGTCACTCACTTTACTTTCTTATTACTGCATGGTCATGTCACTGATACCACCCTAATACCATCCTTCATATATTGAAGATACCGCAGTGGCACCATCCCACCCACTTTGCCATTATCACCTACCGCCATCATCCCAGCCACGTTGTCATTTCCTCTTGACGATGGCATTATTGCTACCCTCATGGATCAAGTCGGGTTAACTTGGTAACCTAAATGACTCAGGTCTGTGTTCACAATCCTGACCCATTTTCAAATTTAGTTCAAGTTAGTATCAACGCATTTGAATCTGAGTCAATTGGGTTGGACTTAAGTCAACCCATCAACCCGTTTTCTCAGCCTTACAGATAGTTTTATTTCTTATTTCTCTTTTTTAACTTGTAGTATTATGCCCCTTAGTTAGTTTTTTTTCTATTTATCTATTACATGTAAATAACGACATAAGGATTAAAGAAAATATTTTTGACATTAAATTTTCAATTTTTATATTTTTTGTGTTTAAAATTCTCTAAATTTAATCTTGACTTTTTTTTGCTCTGTTTTCTCTTTCTTGTTTGTAGATTCTATATGGTTTACTTTCCCAACACAACCTCCTGAATGGAAATTTCACTTAAAATAAAAGTGGCTATTTATGTGGGAAAAGGCTAATTGTAAATAAAAATTACTAAGGCAATTAGTGCAATTAACAAAAATAGATTTGTCACATAGAGAGAAATTTGATGCAATATTGTAATATGAAAACATTTCAAAAAAAAATTAAATGAACAAATTGTAACAAAGATTTGAGATAATTAGTTTTATTTAACACAAATTAAATAGATGTAAATAAAAAACTAAATATAAGAATTCATATTATGAATAATTAAATTGTATTTTCTTTGAAAAAAAGGACAAAGTTATTAATTTTATCCCGATAAAAATCCTTATTATTAATTATATTAGTAAAAAATAATACAATTTTTAAAATTTGATCAAAAGAAATAAGTGCAAATTAATTTAAAAAAAAAGAGAATATATATTTACAAATTTCTTAAATTTTCTTAACATCGATCAAAAGAGTGGATAAAAAATGATCTTCTTACTATTTTAAACTGAAATGTCATTAATCAGGAAAAGAGCCATTCCTTTATGCAAGTGACAAAAAAACATGTTATAGAAAACTAGCGGATTGTGCACTATTAGTTAGCTTAAAAAGTATAAACCTATAAGGTAGTGAATTTGCATTAAAAGAATAACTAAGTCAAAATTATAATAATCCAAAGGATAGACATAATATAATGCATCACAAAACAAAATGAAGAGGGTCAGGGCTAATTAAATTATCAAATTCTATAATTCAAAGAATGGGCATTTTACTTGAATCAATCTTGCAAGAAAACACCCAACTAGCCATGAAAAATTATTATGAAAGAAATCAGCCAACTAAACGAGGCAGAAAGTTTTAAAAATTTACTCTTGAAAGAGGCCCTATTGAAAGTAAATAATAATAAGATTTCTTCCTTTTACTAATTTATAAGTATATGCTCATAAAATTAATAGAGGAATGAGTCAAAAGTCTTTTTAGTATTTACACAATTGGAAAGTATTAATGATTAATCATAATTAATAATATATATCTCAATAATCAAATAATTTTCACCAAATTACACATTACTCAGAAAGTTCGTTAGGGATGTTAGGCCCTATGAACTAGCCTGAGGCTAATTAATAGAGAGAGGTGAATTTATATTGTAAGAATCTTTAAACCAAAGACAACAAACCAAAATCACCATAAAGAAATCAACGATGCAGAAATTAAATGCGAAAGTAATAAAGAAAAAAACACACCAGATTTATAGTGGTTCGGTCAAACATTGACCTACGTCCACTCCTTGAAGGCACCCTCCAAGTATTGCACTACAAAAGTGTCTCTCCTTTAGCCCCCACAGCTAGGCGGAGAAGCCCTTATAAAATCACTTCCACCTTCCCTAGTGCGGCGGAGTTGCCGGGTCCTTTAACACCAAAGAGATCTTCTTCTTTGGTGAACTTTCCTCAAGACATGCCTTGAATCCGACGGTATTATGGTGCAAGCCTGCCGGAGCAACCGTACGGAATCCCCCTCCACACTCCCTTGAGCCCCCCCTCACAGTATTATCTCCCTCTCTCATACTTCATTTGTTCCTCACTCCCTTTTAAGCTCTCTCTTTAAGTTTCCCCAAAAGAATGAAGCTACAATGGCTGCCAAAGACACTTACCAAGTATCATGTCATAGCTTAAGTAGAATATCTCAAAACGAGCTCATTAATACAAGTTGTCGATTTGCATATAATGAGAATATATATTTATAAATTTCTTAAATTTTCTTAACATCGATCAAAAGAGTGGATAAAAAATTATCTTCTTACTATTTTAAATTGAAATGTCATTAATCAGGAAAAGAGCTATTCCTTTATGCATCGATCAAAAGAGTGGATAAAAATGATCTTCTTACTGTTTTAAATTGAAATGTCATTAATCAGGAAAGGAGCTATTACTTTATGCAAGTGACAGAAGAACATATCATAGAAAACTGGCAGATTGTGGACTATTAGTTAGCTAAAAAGTATAAACTTATAAGGTATTGAATTTGCATTAAAAGAATAACTAAGTCAAAATTATAATAATCAAAAGGATAGACATAATATAATGCGTCACAAAACAAAGTGAAGAGGGCTAGGGCTAATTAAATTATCAAATTCTATAATTCAAAGAATGGGCATTTTACTTGAATCAATCTTGCAAGAAAACACCCAAGCTAGCCATGAAAATTTATTACAAAAAAAATCAGCCAACAGAACGAGGCAGAATGTTTTAAAAATTTACTCTTGATAGAGGCCCTATTGAAAGTAAATAATAATCTGATTTCTTCCTTCTACTACTTTATAAGTATATGCTCATAAAATTAATAAATAAATGAGTCAAAAGTCTTTTTAGTATTTACACAGTTGGAAAGTATTAATGATTAATCATAATTAAGAAATGATATCTCAATAATCAAATCATTTTCACCAAATTAGACATTACTCTTAAAGTTTGTTAGAGATGTTAGGCCCTATGAACTAGCCCAAGGCTAATTAGTAAAGAGAGGTGAATTGGTATTTTAAGAATCTTTAAACCAAAGACAACAAACCAAAATCACCATAAAGAAATCAATGATGCGGAAATTAAATGCGGAAGTAACAAAGGAAAGAACACACCATATTTATAGTGGTTTGTCAAACCATGACCTACGTCCACTCCTTGGAGGCACCCTCCAAGTATTGCACTACAAAAGTGTCTCTCCTTTAACCCCCACAGTTAGGCGGAGAAGCCCTTACAAAATCAGTTCCACCTTCCCCGGTGCAGCGGAGTCGGCGGGTCCTTTGACACCAAAGAGATCTTCTTCTTTGGTGAACTTTACTCAAGTCAAGCTATGAATCTGACGGTATTAAGGTGCAAGCTTGCCAGAACAACCGAGTGGAATCCCCATCCACACTCCCTTGAATCCCCCCTCACAGGATCTTCTCCCTCTCTCAGACTTTATCCGTTCCTCGCTCCCTTCCAAGCTCTCTCTTCAAGTTCCCCCAAAATAATGAAGCTACAATGGCTGCCAAAGACACTTACCAAGTGTCATGTCATAGCTTAAATAGAATATCTCAAAATGAGCTCTTTAAAGCAAGTTTCCAACTTGCATATAATGAGAATATATATTTACAAATTTCTTAAATTTTCTTAACATCAATCAAAAGAGTGGATAAAAAATGATATTCTTACTGTTTTAAATTGAAATGTCATTAATTAGGAAAAGAGCTATTCCTTTATGCATTGATAAAAAGAGTGGATAAAAAATGATCTTCTTACTATTTTAAATTAAAATGTGATTAATTAGGAAAAGAGCTATTACTTTATGCAAGTGACAAAAGAACATATTATAGAGAACTAGCGGATTGTGCACTATTAGTTAGCTAAAAATGTATAAACTTATAAGGTATTAAATTTGCATTAAAATAATAACTAAGTCAAAATTATAATAATCAAAAGGATAGATGTAATATAATGTGTCACAAAACAAAGTGAAGAGTGTTAGGGCTAATTAAATTATTAATTTCTATAATTCAAAGAATGGGCATTTTACTTGAATCAATCTTGAAAGAAAACACCCAAGCCAGCCATGAAAATTTATTACAAAAGAAATCAGCCAACAGAATGAGGCAGAATGTTTTAAAAATTTACTCTTGATCGAGGCCCTATTTAATGTAAATAATAATAAGATTTCTTCCTTCTACTACTTTATAACCATATGCTCATAAAATTATTAAAGGAATGAGTCCAAAGTCTTTTTAGCATTTAAACAGTTGGAAAGTATTAATGATTAATAATAATTAAGAAATGATATATCAATAATTAAATCATTTTCACCAAATTACACATTACTCTGAATGTTCGTTAGGGATGTTAGGCCCTATGAACTAGCCCAAGGATAATTAATATAAAGAGGTGAATTAGTATTTTAAGAAACTTAAAACCAAAGACAACAAACCAAAATCACCAAAAAGAAATCAACGATGTGGAAATTAAATGTGGAAGTAATAAAGGAAAGAACACACCAGATTTATAGTAGTTCGATCAAACCTTGACCTACGTCCACTCCTTGGAGGCACCCTCCAAGTATTGCACTATAAAAGTATCTCTCCTTTAGCCCCCACAGCTAGGAGGAGAAGCCCTTACAAAATCATTTTCACCCTCCCCGATGCAGTGGAGTCGCTGGGTCCTTTGACACCAAAGAGATCTTCTTCTTTGGTGAACTTTCTTCAAGACAAGCCTTGAATTTGACGGTATTAAGGTGTAAGCCTGTCGAAGTAACCGTGTGGAATCCCCCTCCACACTCCCTTGAGTCCCCCTTCATAGGATCTTTTCCCTCTCTCAGACAACATCTGTTCCACACTCCCTTTCAAGCTCCCTCTTCAAGTTCCCCCAAAAGTATGAAGCTATAATGGCTGCCAAAGACACTTACCAAGTGTTATGTCATAGCTTAAATAGAAGATCTCAAAATGAGCTCATTAATGCAAGTCGTTGACTTTATCATCCAGGATGATACTAATATCATCCTGTACAATCAGTGCAAAATAAGCCCAATCAGTCGGGATGGTTCGAGACAATCAGAAGAAATTTTTTCATATCATCCAGCCTGGACGATCAGTACAAATCATGGAATATTATCCTGAACATCACCTTGAAAAAGAGTTGTCCGATGTCCAATCATCTAGCGTATCAGCCTGGACAATCCTACGATCGTCCAGGATGATTTGATTGTCTAATCAAGTCATAATTTCTTTCCGTAAATGCCAGATTAATTTTGAAAAAAATTGTCCTTGAGCATCCTGGATGATATTTTATAGTCCTGGATGATCCCCTGGAGGATGTCAAAAAATAAGTAATTCCTAAATAGATCTGGTGGCAGATTCTTTCTATTTTGAGCCTATCGTCCTCGCAAATACAAAATCATCCAGTACGATGTTTGTTCATAATGATGACTGCTTTAATGAGGATGCTCTAATCAGGCTTTCTACTTTTAAATCAATCGTCCAGGATGATATAAGTATCATCCCAAATGATGTTACCAAAAATAGTAAGCTTTAGGGAACAGTCAAAGAACCTTCCAAGTTACAAAGCATCAGAAGCCACACCACATAAATAGACTCAAGAAAGGGAAAAGGGTACAAACTGACTCAGACCTAGTCTACCCAATCTTAAGTTGGTTCCAAATTGCAAGCTGATCGTGTGGACCTAAAATGTCAGTAGATATGGCAGTCGTAGAGAACATATCATCAAAATCATAATAAGAGTGTTTGCTATCATCAAAATTATCATCCATGAAAATAGATCTGCAACATACTCTATAACAAATGATTAATATAAAAGAATTGACCATTTCAATATAAAAGAAATCTAATATTATTAATTTTTTAAATCAACTAAAATAAAAATAAGATCCATTTTTTAATCTAGGTTATAACATACAAGCCCATCCTCTCATCTGCTTCTCTTTTTTAAATGTCAAATCATTATCAAAATGACAACAACTTTTTATGTTAGCTAAAAAAATGATCATATTCATATGCAATAATAGCAAATAAACAACTAGGCTTCACAGTAACGAGTTGATTCCACTACATCTATTAGCTAAAGACAAAATGAATATTAGATCAAAAATATGTAAAATAAAAAAGTAATACAATAATCAAAAATTCATTAGAATCATAAATAGTTCAATTTCATAAATTAACCATGATGAAATCATAATCTAAAAGCCTAATAAAGCTTTCCATTACTTTATTGAAAACCCACCAACTATCGAGGAACTCATACTATAATAAAAAATTTACATTAAAAATTAACAACAAGTTCTATAAATTTATTGTTTGTTTCCAAGAAACTTACACAATATCGTCACAACTAAAGATTGTTTTGATATGCAAGACATATTTTTTAAGTGTAATGTTACAATATGATGAAAAAATCTTAGAAGATAAGGATTTTAGAATTCGCCAAACAAAAAATGAGCATGTCATTTGTAAATTTAATGAAGGCAAAATTTATTGTCAATTGATATTTTTGGAAGATTCATTGACACCTATAAATATAACAAATCTATACACATACAATTGCTAATGTTAGCCAACAACATTAATGATAAATTGTCCTCCATGGAATTTGGAAAGAAATAAAATCATTTAAGCTTCATATGTTGAAAATCAATAGCACTTAATCTTTATATCTCTAGTTTATATACGAAGCCAAGAAATAATTATAAAGCATGTTACTAATTTTTCCATATATTATAAAACAAAAAATTATATAAAGCTACCAATTTAATTAAGAATTTATTTTCCATTTGCTTTTATTTTCTATAAAATCCCCATATGGACTGACCATGAGTTAATTTGGTTTTGAATTTTAGAATCCTTACAAGCTAGATAGTTATAGCATGGACATAATGATCGGCTTGTTTAGAAATTGTAATGTAATACATGATAATTGTCATTTTATGGATTTTCATGATAGAACTTATCATATGATGACATTATTCTCCAATCATTTTTGAAATTTGCAAAACTAAATATATTATTCATGCAACCTCATAAAAGAAGTTACTAGAATCAATTACTATTATGAGATGTTATACAAACTTTTATAATTATCGCCAATATTAATTTAATTATTTATATTTTGCCCACCCATGGAAGATCAAATCATGAGATAAATTTGGTTAGAAAGAGATAAAATAGTCCTTTGAGAGGGAGAAAAATTGATTAGCAAAGTCAAGCGTATCCAGTCTTTGGAACAATATGCCTTCCATCCTTGCTTGAGTACAACCAAATAAAGCCAAATCCTATAATATTTCATTCATCATCCTCTCCAAGCTAAATCTTGAGCTTTCAATACTACTAACATAATCTAGAAGAGGAAGCATGGGTCTTTATATATTGACAAATATAATGAAAAACACCATGAAGTTTCCATCAGTAAATCCGTTGGTAGTCCCATTGCTATTTTTGTTGAGTTATAATACGTTACAAATTCAGCCAGAAAGAAACATTTTTCTTGTAGTGTTTTCCTAACAACCAAAATGTTCTTTTAAATGTGTTCTGACCCTTTAAAATTATTCATATGTTTTCTATGGTAATGAAAATTAAAAATGATTCAAAATTTTTCATAATATAAATTATAAGTTTTTTTAAAAGAAAAAACATAATAAAAAGAGCTCTAACTTCAGATATATTATAAAAAACTAAAAATTACAAGTCTAGATAGATAATGAATCTTTCATAATAAAAATATGAACTAATAAAGCATTCAAGATGAATATCAAGCAATACAATTAGCATTCTAGAAAGCATCCAATCCCTTTTTAGGCTTTGAACTCGAACGATCCTTCTGCTTCATCCTCAGGGATGAAAATTTTTGTTAATAGATTTGGGAATTCAAATGCAATCCCTGGACATAGTGTGATAAATTCAAATTCACCAATTTTTGTTAACAAAAATTTTCATGGGAATGATTATATAGTGGGCAAGAAGAAGGATGCAAATGTGGATAAGGTGACTGGAAAAATGCCTACTAGAGCTGTTAATGGGGTTAATGTTAATCATTGGAGTAAGAAGTCATATATTAAACTAGACTTTAAGGACAAAGATGTGGTTTTGTTAGAAGATGGAAAGGCTCTTAAGATGAGTGAAGAGAATGAGATTTTGAATTCAAACAAAATGTTGAACTCATTGGTAATTAAGCTATTTGAAAAATAATTACCATCCCATATGGTGGCGTGGGAAGTGAGGAGGCAATGGAGTCAATTTGGACAATTTCATTTTACTTCTCTTGGAAGGGGTTGGTTTTTATGTTCTTTAAATTCACATGAGATGGTCAAAGTTGTTCTTTCAGGTGGCATGTGGTTTGTAAATGGGTATATAGTAGGTATGGAATAATGGACTTTAAATTTTTCTCCTTTATCCATGAAGCATATGACCTCTCTGATATGGATAAGAATGCCACATTTACCATTATAATGTTAAGATGAGGTGAATGTGGCAAGGATTCCAAAATTCAACTCATTTTAGGAATGTTTAAATGAGCTGGAATTGTTGGTTGGAACTAACCTGCTGGTGGATAGGATATACTTCTCTCTGTTATCGTTATCTTGGAACAATAGAAATAAGGTGAAGCATGGAAACGTGGAGGATAGTGAAGCGTTGATTGCTGCTAATGTTCTCATTTTTATAAGTATGGAAAAACAGATTAAAATCTCTCAGATCACTGGGATGTCAATCAGTCTTATGGATTATTTTTTGAATTTTGGCATCCTCCTCCTCCTGAGTGAAATAAAATAAACATTGATGCTGCACTTAAAAGTATAAACTCACTTGTTTGTCTGGTTTAACCTCCATGTACTCAAAGCTCTCTAGTTCTAGTAGTTTTCAATGAGCAGACATCCATGACAGAATGAAATAAGTGCCATGGTATCATAAAGTTGCTCCAAATCAATATCATCGAGAGTTTGTTGGTGATATAAAGTTTCTCCTGAAAAGTAGCAGAGTCATTTTCTTTTTAGTTGGACAGACAAATTAATTATTTTAAAAAATATTTCCATATTTATTCAATGGTTATTTAAATTTATAAATTCAAAAATTTTGGAGGGTTCAAAAATTAAATTTTTTAATAAAAATTTGATTTACATAATTGAATTTATATGTTATATAAAATTTAAAAATTTTTTCAAGTTAGAGAATTAGTCTGCTCATGCCCCTCAATTCACCCTTTTACTTTACTATAAAATTGTATTTTCATGTAGGGGAATATTATTTAGGAAAAAAGTTCTTTTATATTACAAAAATGTTAATAACATAGTTGATCATTATGAAACTCTTATTGATCTATTGTTAGGGAGCTTTGGCTATCAACCAGAGGACTTGTGTTCTAATGTTACGTAAGTGATCTGCACGTGAGCATACCTAAATTAGCCTAAATGTACCCATATTTAAGGTATACGGGATTAGTTGTATCAAAGCTCTAAGGTGTTAAGTTGTATGATCCAATGGGTAGGAAAAACGTAAAAGCCATAAATGTTTCCATTTACATAATAGAATAAAAATAAAAATTGTAGCCAAAAAGAACCAAAGGGGTTAAGTAGAAGAGAAATATTTGATGATTTTGCATTGTAAGGTTTGATAATGAATAAAAATCATCACAATAAGCAGTCTTTATTCTTTTTATGTGTATGCTTCAAGTAAGAGCATTAGTTTGCTCATGCCCCTAAATTTGCTCTTTTATTTTACTATAAAAGCTTAATGTGTTTGGAACATATAAAATTATATCATTTCAAATGATGTGCAACATTTAATTAAGACTCTTTGGAAAAGGATTGAATGCCAATGCCTTTAGCCCCACTAACTAAAGCCTGAGCTCGAGATTAGAACTATTTTTTTAATGATGAACATAAGTTTGATAATTTTATAATAATTATGGATGAACATGCACATTCATGATGTATGTATATAGTGTCGGAGTCATTATTATTTTTTGTGGGGGTGTATTATTTAGGAAAAAAATAATTTAATATTTAAAAATGTAAATCACATAGGTGGTCATTATGTAAATCTCATTGATTTGTTGTTTGGGAGCTTTGGCCATCAACCAGAGGTCTTGTATTCTATGGTTATATAATTGATTTGTATGTGAGTTTAGCTAAATTAACCTAAATGTTCCCATATTTAAGGAATATGTTATTAGTTTCATCAATGCTTAAGGTGTTAAGTTGTATGATCCGATAGGTTCACAAAACTCACAAGCCTTAAATATTTCCAATTACAGACTAGAACAAAAAGGAAAATTGAAGCAAAAATGAGAACCTAAGGGGTTCAGTTGAACAAAAAAATTTGATGATTTTACTTTGTAATAGTATAATACTGAATAAAAATCATCACAACAAGCAGTCTTTATTCATTTTATGTATAAGCTTTGCTATAAAGAAAAATAACTTTTTACCTCTGATAAACAAAATTCTGCCCTCTAACAATACATGTCATCATTACTCCTTAAATATAAAAAAATTAAGCACATCTTAAAGGTTTTCATCAACTTATATAAAGTTTCCTTCATTTGATATTTAATTATTTTGTAAATTTTGGATACAATTAAAAATTGTTTCATGACTACATTTGTTATCCTAAACAACTTCATTTTTCATAACCAACATGACAAAACCTATTCCTTCTAGCTACATCAATACATTGCATTTAACCTAATCAACTTAATTGATCCATCAATAGCTACAACCATGAGTCCCAAAACTAATTTAAAAGTTCCCCACATCATAGACTACATTGAACTATCATTGCTTCACATTACCAATGATCATAATCTCACTTTTATTATTATTTTAGTGATGATTAAACACACTTGAGAATTATTGCCCATGTAAACTATCCTCATGAAATCTAAGTTAGCCATCACTTATCCATCATATATCAGTACAATCTGTGGAACCAGCACCTTCTAATTTCCAGTAAGGTCATATCATGTGGCGAGATTGGATAACGATAGCCCCGTTAGGTAATTATTCATTTCTTGTTAAAAATGTTGTAGAGGATGAAGTAGGTAGTGGGTGGTAGGTGGATAATCACTATACCAGAGTCTAACATGGTTCCAAGAACATTGAATACCATACGTGAAAGGGCGAGCCTTGTACCCCAATAGAAATGGAAATGATCTTGAAGAAGTAGTTGGATGGCAGGTTTACGTTGATTGGCATCAGTGTATACTTCGCACTAGGGATAGTGCTACCTAGTTTAAGATATCCAATTGTGCTGGACTCTAATGATAGATAATATGAGGATACCTTGTCATATAATTGAGTTGTCTGGGAAATAATTAAAAAAATCCAACCCCGCCCCCCCCACCCCCCGCAGCCAAGGCCTAATAATTGATATGCTTGTCCAAAATTGCTCCTATAGTTATATCCATAGTCCTAGCAAAAGTTCTTTATAATACCAAAGGAGAATTTTAAGGTGTCTTGAATGACGGAGACATAAGTATAAAAATCATTGTTAAATTCTACCTTATAAATATTGGTGGATGTAGTGGAGAAACCAAATCAATCGAGTTGGGTATAATAGTTGGAGTTTCATGAGATGCTAGTGATGGTGGAGGACTGGGTTGGTTAATAAAATGGGTCTTTTTTGTCATAGTAGTTAATGCAAGGGACAGAATGAGTCAAAGTGAGATTGATAATAGTGTTGAACCTAAATGAGAAGGTCTTGGTAGGAATTCCTAGGCCTATGTCGATGATATAGTTCTAGTACCAAGAGAACATCTAATGTTTACTAGGACTCTTGTAAAATAAGAATTATCAATAAGGTTGACATGAATAATGGGGTTGGTAGCCCAATGATGAATGTATTCAGTGTGCGCTTGGTCCTGATGGAGGAGTTCCACATGGTAGATCTTCTCCTTGGGTGCTTGGTAAGAGAAAATGCTAGGGGATGGACCACATTGAGCTTTGAAGGGCTCAGGTCTATCACAATTTCAATAGTTAATTAATGTACAAATTGAGTTTATTTTTTTCTTTTGCATTCCATTTAAGCATGTGATATCGATGAAATGGGATTTATGTTATGAATTCTATCAAATAAGCTTAATTGCTTAATAATTAAATATTCTTCTAATTAATTAATGAAATACAATCTCTTATAAGGTATTAAGAAATTATTAAAATTTCTCACAAACTTTAATCAGACATTTAGTAAGAGATGCTAGGCAAGAATGACTTGATATCAAAGACGTGTTTTTATCTAATAATCCCTCACATTGATGCTAGAAAAATCTTCTCTATTAGAAGCCAAAAATATTAAGAGACAGAGAAGAATATAACAAGAGAGTAAAGAAGAAGAAGTTTCCATGATAATAGAACTTCGAAGCTCTACTTAGGATAATTTGAAGTAAGCCAAGTGGAGGTGGGTAATTGTAGGAGGTAAATTATTACGCATAATGGGGTTATTAAGAATTTAGTTTAGAATATAAGTTATTATGTTATGTGAAGATTAGGTGGTGGAAGAAGAGATCAAACAAGAGAAAGTTCGTAATGGTTGTTAAGCCTCAAAGAACTAGCCCGAGGCTAACCAAGAGGGGGCGTTGAATATGTAATTTAAAAATATATTCAAAAAAAGAAAATATTTTTATAACTTATTTCAATATCTATAAATAGGCATTTTTTACCTATTGATGTTGAAGCGAGTTCATTTCATAATAACAAGAAAATCAAAATTTTCAACCATATAGTTAATCAAAGAAAAAATAAAGTGTAGAAAATAATATGAATAAACACACTAGAACTTATAGTGTTTCGATCTAACCTGACCTATGTCCACTCCACAAAACCCTCCATTCCATGAACTGCACTAAAAGTAGTGTGTCACCTTTTACCCCCAATGTAAGGTGGAGAAGCCCTTACAAAATCTCTTCAATCAACCCTGTGGCAGAGAACCTTACTCTTTTTCACCCTCCTAACAAAGGTAAAGAAACTGGAATAAATTTTCTCCCTCCTGGAGATGGCAGTGAACCCATAATCCTTTTTCTCCCTCCTTTATATGGTGGAGAAAAAAGAGCTAGTTCTTTAGAATGTCTTCTTAAAGCCACCAATGGATTAAGGCAAAATCTTGAAAAATACAAGGAAGAACCATACATGGAGTAAATTTGTGAATCCCTCTCAACTCTCATTCACAAACAACTCTTCCTCTCTTCTCTGCCAAAGCACTCCTTTATTCCCTTTCTATGATCTCTCTCAAGACACTTAGTAGCTAAAAGTCATTTCAGATAAGACTAGGAAAGCTTAAATAAAGAGCCTCTTAGAAAGCCCAAAATTTTAATCTGGCATCTTTGATCATCTAGTATGATCCATGATCATACAGTACAATTAGTTCAAAATAGTAATTTCAGATTAGTTTAAGTGTTTATATTGATTATATAGATTGATTTAGAACCTCGTCTTGTATGATTATTAAAAATACATAGCTAATCATCCAGTATAATAGGCAGCATTTAGTTATTATAACATGCAGGAATCAAGTCGTGCAGTACGATCATCTCTGATTGTTTTATAAGATTTGAGTGAATAATTTAACCATAATTAAAGTCCTAATCATAGGATAAATTTAGGCATGATTTCCTTATATCATAGTATAACGGATCAGCATGTATGCATTATGTCAGCTGGGAATTATTGTGCAAACTGAGAAGTTGTGGAGGTCTTTGACATAATTCTTGCTCCAAGAAAGCTGGGCCATTAAGGGCTAGTTTGGCATGGAGATATAATCAATGTAAGGATTCCCTTATGCATAAATTTTAGTTTCCAAAATATGGGTTGATCATGAATGACGATTCAGCTGCTGGAAAGAATTCTTCTACTTGGAAGCTCATATGTAATGGATGTAAATTCTTGAAACACAATATTAGATGGTTGGTTAGTAATGGGAAAGATATCATGACCTATGAAGACAATTGGATTTTAGATAAAAGTTTGTTGCTTTGGCCTACTTTTGTCAATCCTTATGATGAAGGGAATATTACAGTGGATTATTTTATAAGTGAAGGGAATTGGAATGTGAATAAGCTAAGGAGGTTCTTTGGGATAGATTTGATCAATTTGATCACATATATCAGAATTTGGAATGATATGGATAATGACTACCTGGAATTGATCAATCAATTATCTAGCAAAACTGTAACTATTCTAGCTGCCGAAGCAATGTTGGATGATAAGACAGAGATGTTATATTGGAAATGGTTTAGAAGGACGAAATTATGCCCGAAGGTGAGATTATTCTGGTGGATACTTTTTAATGATGCCATTCCTACCTTTCAGTTTCTCTTCTACAGAAATTTGCAAAGTTTGGATAAATGTCCGAGAGGGTGTGAGGATGTAGAGGACAATGAGCATATCATATCTGGTTGCAGGAAAAACAGAGAAGCATTTGTTTTTTTTAAACAAATGGGGCTTCTGTATTCCTAATTTTTATTTGAAAGATTATTGCATAGAATGGATGGCCAATCAAAGGATGAGGAGTTTATTTTGTAATTCTATTTATCATTCATGGGTAGATAGAAATCTGTTTGTTCATGAAGATAAAAGTAAAAGCCCGGTGATGATTGCTTCTGATGTTGTATGTTCTACATCAACCAAAAATAATTCCAGCTTCTTGTGTTCAGGTAATGATGATGCTAATCAACCATCAAGGTTGTTGAATTCTTGGCATCCTCCTCCACCTAGTTGGATCAAGGTTAGCATAGATGCGGCTCTACATAGCTCTTGAAAGGCTAGTATTGGAGGAGTATTTAGAGACCATCAAGGAAGACTTTTATTGGCATTCGGTATGTCTCATACTCCTTGGGATGCAGTGGCTTTGGAACTTCAATCGATTCTAGCTATTAATATGATGGTCAAAGAATAGATGCTTGATTACAAAGGATCATTATTGAAGGAGATAACTACAATGTTATCAAATTCATCAAGGGAATAGTGGACAAAGATGGTATTAACTCTTTAGACCTTTCTTTTATTAAACTTTTTAATTATGTTGCTTTTTATTGTACTATTAGGGAGAACAATAAGTTAGCCGACATTTGTGCTAACTTTGGTTGCTTTAGTTCTTTCTGTTGGTATGATGTTTCTATGGACAATATCCCTCCTTTCATTAAGTTGTTGGAGGAGTCAGATGGTTGTATAGGTTAATTATTTTTTTTATTAATAAAGCTTTTTATGCTTTTCCTTCAAAAAAACAAAATATAGTATGATACATATCATTACTATATTATTAAAAAAATTAAAATTTAAAAAAAAATACATAAATTACAATTTGTGACTATTTTCTTTATTATAATGGATCAACATGTATGAGATCATCAATATTTTATAAATCATGCTGCATGATTAGTTAAAAAATAAAAGAACTTTTTTTAACTCACCAACTCTCTCCCTTATGTGTTTGTATGCAAGGTTACTTAGCTTTCGGATCCACCATAATAATTATTTGACTCAAGAAAGGTAAAAAGTATAAAAATACTAAAAAATATGAACTTTATTCTTAGTCTACCCAATTTTGACCAAGTGAGATGTGATCTTGAAATGTTAGCGAGTAGAGAAAAATATATATGCATTAGATTCAAATAGAATAGTGAAAAATCCAATAATGATTTTTAATGTTAAAACCATATGTCATGGGTCTGGATTGTTAATAATTAGAATTTTGGCCTAGAAAGAAGGAAACAAATGTCTTTTGCTTGGGCTTGTTCTTTTATTACCCATATGCAGATTTTTTTTTCTTAAACTTTAGTTTGATATGAAGTTATAAATTAATTACATTCCTATCAATCCTAAATTTTTAAAAGCTATCGACCATCATATTTTGCTCTATGTTTGATAACATTTAAACATAAAGCTAATGATGAGTGTTGAAAAGTTAGAACATGCTTACAGCTTTCACATCACATAACTTTTTTTTTTTTAAAGAACATACCAAATTTTGATAGTATTCAGAGTGAGAACTTAGTTTAGGGCATATGATAAGTAATAGTTTATTAGTGGTTTTTATTTTGAATAATTAGATTTTTTTATAAAATGGGTAAATTGTTTTACAAAATAAAAAAATCTTACTCACAAATAGAAAAAAATTTAAGCTCTGTGTTGAATCTGATTGTGTTAATAAATCATATTGCATTACTGTATGGGACCTCAATTATATTAGTTGAGCTAGTTAGGGTGTTTCAAGGTCCTCTATGTGCTTGGGTTCTAGTGTTTTGTATCCAATTTTTTTCCTTTTTCATACAACATTGTGGCATTATATAGTCATGTTGGAAAACGATATAGAGAGAAGTGTCGCATTGCTCTAGATTTTTAATCTATTACTTTTTTAGTTTTACTAGAGACAGAGTGGAGTCTTGTGTCACTCAAAATATGGTGTCGTAATGTTCCAAATGGGGCTGGCCATTTTTAATTCTCATTTCTCTTGTTTAACTTGTTGTATTGTACCCCTTGGTTAGTTTTGTTTTTGTATCATTATCTATTATGTATAATGAATGGTGGAAGGAATAAAAAGCGATAAGAAAAGGGCCATAAAGAATTAGATATGTGAAAATTTCTCAAATTTTTTTACTGAATTTCATGATGTTGTGTTGCTCGGGTTCTTTTTTTTTTTTCAGATTTCAAAATTCTTCACATTAATCCTTTTTTTTTTTTTTGCATTTTCTATTTTTTAAGTAGGTGTTGTGTTGGTTACTTTCCCAACAAAATCTTGTGAACAGAAATTTTAGTTAAAACAAAATTTCCTATTTATGTGAGAAAAGGCTAATTATAAATAGATATTATTACGGAACTTAGTTAAATTCCCAAAAATGGAGTTCATCACTTAGATGAAAATCTGATGCAATATTGCAACTTAAAATATTTTAGATAATTTTTTAAAAGAATAAATTGTAGAGGAGATTTAGGATAATTAGTTTTATTGAAGATGCATTAAATGCACAGAAATAAAAATTTAAATATAAGAATTTGATTTATTAAAAATTACCATATATTTTATGTGGTAAAAAGATAAAATTATTACTTTTATCCCTATAAATAATTCTAATTATTAATTATATTAGAGAAAAATAATTTTTTAAAATTTAATTAATAGAAATGAGTGCAAAATATTTTTAAAAAGTGAATATAGTTTTACAGATTTCTTAAATTTTCTTAACTTTAATCAAAAGAGTGGATAAAAAATAATTTTTTTACTATCAAGAAATGATCTTTCACTTTAAGCAAGTGACAAAAGAACATATTGTAGATAACAAAAGGATTATGTACTCGTAGTTAGTTGGACAAGTTCAAAACTTATAAAGTAGTGATTTTGCACTAAAAGGAATAGCTAAGTTAAAATTGTAATGATTAAAAGGAAAGACATAACATAATGCATTATTTAACAAAGGGAGAACGACCAGGGCTAATTACATTCTAAAATACTACAATTCAGTGAATTGGTCTTTTACTTAAATTAATCTTGGATGGAAACATCCAA